>NW_027112014.1:1969958-1976331 GCF_000696795.3 Halyomorpha halys
TAAAACTAATATATATTTTATGTTTTCCAGCATAGGGCAAAATAAGGATTATCCTACAGGTTACTAACCTATTATAGGGAGTGTAGGAAAGCCATAATTTATTCTGATGATCCGTAAGGAAATAAAAATCAACCCTCCAAGGAGGGAGGAAACAAACCGGCACCGCGTTTTGAGATAAGTTTGTGGCTCAACTGGCGCGGCCATCCATGTCTTCTGTCTTGTAGTTCTACTAGTGTTGTACTTTTATTAATACGAAATTAAATTAATTAAATTTGTTTTTTTCTTTATCAAGAATATCATCGACCAGTACCCAGCACGCTACAAAGTGATCCATTCAATGCGTGTATGTATAAATAAGGTTCAACACATGCTAACTAAATCAGACTGAACTCTGGAACTAGGGCAATACTCTGATAATCTTTATGCATAGCTCAATTTAACAATGAACTAACTTTTTTTTCGTAACCTCCTTTATTATTAGATTTATACAACACATATTTATACATGTATAATAGAAATGATAAATGTATACTAGCATACTTTTTTTATTATGCATGAGTACGTATGTATTTTAAAAATGTAATAATAAAGGAGGTTACAAAAAAAAAAGTTAGTTCATTGTTAAATTGAGCCATGCTAAGACTACCGCTAAGAAAATAATGAACTAACAACTTAACAGTTAAATTAAAAATTAATTTATATTATACAATAAGTGGGATTCGCTAGAATAGCGACATAATTTTCAATGTTTTGTTGAAAAGAAAGTGTGCTATACTTTATATAAAACGACATCTACTTAACAGCTGTTTATGACAAGATTGGAACTTGTCTTCAGCGCTACGACTGCTCAAGTATTCTTTGTGTTATTTTACACTGATGAATGTTTATTTCTTTTGACATAACGACGTCATGCACAGTTCGTTATTGTCGTAACCGTAAGATGATTTTTTTTTTTTTTTATTTAGTGTAATTTACAACTGTACAAAATAATACAATAAGTAAATATGTTGCATATTTCAGATATACTTGAAAATCTTGGGAAGGAACCACCCATTGGTGGCACTTCAAACATTAATTTAAATTAGAAGGTCCCGTGGCCATCTTCTTTCCAGACGCCTCGGAGGATTATCAGGAATTATTAAGGATGAAATATTAAGAATTAATGGGTTAGGATGGCTACGGAGTTTGGAATGAAAAGACGCATATCGGTTTTGGGCCAAATCTGCAACGAATGGGATGTTAAGGTATTTGTGAATGAGTTTATTTGTAACGTAATAAGGAGCATCAAGAATTTTACGTAGGATTTTGGATTCTGAGGATTGCATGCGGGAGGAATTTGATGGTAAGATGATTTAAAATTTTTATCATTAAGAATTAATTCGGCCGTTTTATAAGCACGCAGCAGAAAATTTTCCCACCCAGAAAGCATATTAGAAGTCCTAATTAGTCTGATCTCCAGTAACATGATTCCCTTCTTCTACAAACCCTGTTATGACAATTCTCAATACCTAGAGTGCCAGTTTTTCGATAATTTTGCAAAGAAAACATAATCATTTTGTTAAACCATGTGCTTTTCATAATGTTTAATTAATATTTTTTAATGCTATTACTCCAGAAAAGTAAAATTTGTGAAATATTTTCAAAATAACAATGACGTATTTACACAATATTAGTTACTGCTGTCATTTATTATTTTGAACTGATTTGAACTGAAATGCCTTTAAAGTTGCAATTAATACTCACAATGTCTATAAACTACTATCGTAGAAGAAAAGAACCGGATCTATGGGTTCAATTAAAATAAATTAGAATTACTTTTCTTTTGTATGTCCTATAAAATTTCAGTTTTTTCAGTTGTGTCATTTTACTTCTGGAGCAGCGATGGGTTGCACACAATTAAGGTGCCCTTAGACATTGCAGTGGAGTGCTGTCACCAGACCGAGCTGAATCACACAGTGTTGTGCAAGTGGTTGGTCTTAGTGCGATGTCTCCTTGTACCTCAAGGATCATTGCGTCGCACAACTACCGGTAATAGAAAATGACATTCAACAATTGTCAGTTTACTATCACATTATTATTTCAATTACTAAATTTTAACTAAAAATTAAAAAAAAAATTAAGCGTTGTTTTGTAGGTTTAATGATATGTGTTTTGTTGTTGACATTTAACGTCAATCGCTGAATTAATTTTTCTGGTGATCACCAGTACTGAAATATTCAACACAAAGAAACTTGCTCTGTAGAGTTCGGAAGAATTGTTAGACGTTGAGAGTGGATCTTTCAAATATAATTCTGATGAATTACCAAGAAAATTTTTAAATCCAATCATTCATGCGTATTACTTTAATTATGCAAGCAAATACCAAAATACTAACCAAGGAAGCTTTCTTTTTATAATCAATCCAAAACTTTCTTAGTTCTATGAATCTCAATAACTTATTTTTATTCACTAAATGACCATATCTGCCAATAGCTTTTTTAACCTCACTTAATGACGTCAATTCATTATCATCATGTATCATCTATATTATGATTAAAATTAACTATATACACTGTATACATTTATATATATATTATTTATTTAGATATAACTAGATTTTTATCGTATTCTTATATCATTTTGTTTTATTGCATCCTTTAGTTGCTCTTCAGTTTCAATGTTCCTTTCTTTTTCGAATTCTTCATATTAGATTTCATGTTACATATTATATATATATTTTTTATGTTTTATAATATTGTATTTTTATTTTTAATCAAGTTCACTCCATACTTGTTATGATTTTTTTCGGCCAAGACTCCCATTGGAGTCCTATACTGCTAACCATGGTTGGGGTCAAAGTTTTTCATTTTGTGGGACCGCCACTCAATGGAAAAAGTCGACGCTGCAGGTCGGATTTGAACCGGCACCACCAATAGACATCAAAGTGGTAAGACTATGTCAACCACTGAGCTACAGGCAGCCCTTTTTATGAATTCATTAGCTCAATATTATTAATTATAGATTCTTATTCATTTCATTAGCTCTTTCAATTGCTTTTGTTTATTTTACTTTACTTTCATAGTTCTTTTTTTATTATTGAATTATTAGTTCTATCTCTAGAAATAAATTCATGCTGTACAGATCTAGCTTATAAATCGTAGCAGCCACCATAGCGCCTTAACAATCAGAAGTGTAGCTAAGTCATGTTTCTCATTTCTGTATGTCATATTTGTACCAACCGATAGATTTAGTGACATGATCGGACCAAATTTGATGTATTTTTCTGAATAAATAAGAAAATAAAATAAATGAAACATAGCACAAGACCCTTGTTTTTCGATATCACTAATCAGCCTTTTTTTTGACAAATGGCTTTAATTTCCGAACCACTCAATGCTTATGGCTTAACGGTATTTTTACCTTTTTTTTATTTATTTTTCTGTTTGCACTCAATTCAAACTTATATGCAATAAGGAGTCAACCACTATTTTTCTCAATTCAAATCATAAGTTTCATAAGTTAAAATAATAATGATAATTGTTTAAATAAACTAATTAGTATCCAGGACAATCTTTAATATAACTTTACACATCACATCCAAATCTTTAAAAACTTTTTTGCAGGCTATTCTGCCCAGATCATTAATATCAATCAAATCACCCTATTTTGTCACAATATTTCATTAATTTTTAAAACTTTCAATTATAGATCAAGTTAACATAATACATTTGTTATCAAAACACTCTTGTGTGTATCGATAAGAAACTGATAGTGTTAAGTTGATATTAATTGATAAATAAAAGTTTAAAAAATCAATAAAACAAAAAAAAGTGATTTGACTAATATTTATTTTTATTGATAATATTTACTTAGCGGAATAGACTGATATATATATTTTTTTAATATTTGGATATAAGGTGTGAATTTATATTTAAGATTATCCTTGAGGATGCCCGAAATGGCCAAAACGTTGGACTGTTAAATAGATGAAAAAGAGTGTTGAGACTTACCCTGAATACTAATTCATTTATTTAAACAATAAATATCAGTCTCTATAGGTTGAAAAGATGATACATAAAATAATAATATTTCTTTTGGGAGCAGCCCCTTTACAAATAGAATTAACTAGAACAGCATATGGCTTACAGATTAGCTAGAAAATCATGTGCAATTGGAATAATAAATTACAAACCATTTATATAAGTAAATAATACATAATACAGCTAAGCATTTAAGTTTCTGGCAATTCAAAAAAGGAAAAACATGTGAAAAGCATATTCAACATTATCAAAGAACCAAAAACTATACATCCTATTGAGAATATAAGTATCCAAATCAAAATTTGAGGTTTTGGGCTACAAATAAGAATTTAAATCTGATTCACATCTGGACAAACGACTAACATGGAATTCTCACACAAAACTGAAAATACAGAAAGATGCACGTCGATTCCGACTATTACAGCACTTATAGACTAACAGTCTATACTTCCAATTCATTACAAAACACTGATTTATATAACAATTATAAGGCCTATCTGGTATATATGGAATTGAGCTTTGGGGCTCCACCAAACCTTCGAGTTCCTCCAATCCAAAATCCTCAATGCTCCTTACTTTGTCAGAAATAAAATCATCCATTAAGACCAAAACGTTCCATATGTAACCGATCTAGCCTGAACCGGATATCAATCCTTCTCATTATAAACTCTCTAACTGCCAGAACTCTCTAGTTTCTAACCTTGCTTTTTCTTATATCCCTGTAAATCCTCCGAGGCGCCTGAAAAGAAGATGGCCTCGAGACCTCCTAGAGTAGAAATATGATTAGAGTACGACCTAAAGGTAGTTTAGAAGTAGTTTCTCTACATGCCTGTATCACTCCATTTTTATATTACATCAAATTTACTTACTCTGTTTTTATATAAATAGAGTTGTAAATTGCAATAAATACATTTTTTTTAAAATCTGATTCAGTTGATATAGACAAAATTTTATACATATAATTTAGTCTAATATTTATTTTTTTTATATAATCCCAATGCTTTTATCCATCTATATTACTACTAGATGCTTATAGAGCCATTGGTTTTGGGTGCGCAATGAAAATATATAAAAGTTAGAAAACTAGAAGAAACTTAGAAAACACCTTAAATATAAAAAAGTTGGTACTTTCCTGATTCCAAGTGTAGGATATTATTATTATAATTATAAATAATTATTAAATAAATACCGTCAACAGGGATGACTACATTAAAAAACAAAATATAAAAAAATGGTTTTCATTGTTCCAGCATAATAATTCGTGATGCAGTCTACCAAATCGTTGCTTTCCATTCTTCTATCTTTTTTTAACTGTTGGTACGAGTATAAAAAAAATATTTGTCATCGATAATTTTAATGACCTATTTTGATCATAGTGTAATTTTATTTCATCGAAATCATTTTTATGATGTAATAAATCCGGTCAGTACTGTTTTCCCATTAAAATGGCAATATTTATTAAGGGATATAATGAAATTTTTGGTTTTGTTTTACTTATTCCGTAATAACATAAAAATATTTTATAAAATAATATAAAACTTGATTTTTCAGTCATAATTTTTTTTATATAGTATAAAATGATTATAAAATAATCATGACTGACTCAGCTGCAGAATAGAGAATTTTCTCTCTGTTATATATATACTACTCATAATAGACATTGCAATCGATATTTTGATATCGATATTTCTCATTTCTTGATGATACTAGGCCAGTTAGTTCCCTTAGATAGAGGCAACCTCGATAGTGGATAATCGACCTTCCCGAATTAGAAATGGACTTGTTGTTCCCTCCTCGGCTATTATTAACTATTAAATCAATAGTTCAGGAATTTCCATTCACCCAATATCATCTGTCATTTATCATAGTAAGTTAAGAGATAAATATATATAGTGAAATCAAGTAGTTTTTGATATGCTATGTTTCATTTCAACGTGATATATCGATAATAAAACTTTTCTGCGTGGTTCTGTCGTGGTAATGCCAGTAAATTGTAAGCCCTACCTTGTGTCCGTTTCTAAGCTATACCAAAAAGAAAATTTAATATAATAATTTTAGTAATAAATTAAAAAAATTGCGGAACATAAATAAATAATAAACTTTAGATTAAATAAATAAAATGATATTGAGAAAGGGGTTAAACCATTCTAAGAACGGATCACCCTGTTACGTATGTACATGAAAGGGGCTAACGATATTGATAGGAACTATAACATAAAATATTTGATAATAGAAAAAAATTAACTGGCTTCCAAAATAGAAAGAGAGCGTGTACTATACTTTACAGTAATATTGCCACGATATTATACATAACAATATATAAATTATGAAATTACATAAATATTACATAAATA
>NW_027112014.1:1976431-1979126 GCF_000696795.3 Halyomorpha halys
TATATATATATTACTATGAAATAGTGTGGGATTGTGTCAGGTGGTTCGAGAGTAGGCTATAACGGAGCTCAGTGTGTCAATGCTTTTAAGTGGCTTGATATAAAACTCTCAGTTCTTCGGTTAACTATTGAGTTGTAATATGTTATTATAGATTTTATTTTTGCAACTCTCGCAGTTGTTTTTAACATTTCATTCTACATCTTTTAGTTACAATGTGTGAAAAGTATTGGTTCTTGTAGTATAAAGGATTATTTTCATAACTAATAACTAATGTATTTTTATTCACCAAGTATTATTTGTAAAATTTCATTACTGTATCATTTTTTTATTTGTCTTGTTTCATTGTTTGTCATTATTGTTTCATGTTATAGCATATCATTATTCGTCAATTTTTTATTAAAATATCATAACACTTGACGTGGTAAGTCTGGTTATTTTTTTCTGTGCGATTGTGATTTTTGGTTATTTTTAGACTGCGACAATTTTTTTTTGTACACAGAAATAATTTGAAAAATTTTGGATATTTGGATAGCTGGAATTATTGATATAATTCCTCTTCTTAATTGCTTATTTTTTTTTTACTTTTAAAAACTGTTTGCACAAAATAAAATGTAACATAAATAAAACCAAACCTACCTTCATGATTCCTTGCAAATCCCTATCATAAAGATCTTTATTCTTATAATTTGTTTTTGTTGATTGTATATGTATAAGATTGATTGTATATGATAGATATGTGTAAGAATAGTTAGCGGTATAGCGAACAGAAACAAATTTTACATTCTCCAAAGGCAGTTAAACTTTATGGAAAAATGTACCAAATTACTTAAAAAAATATCTGTACACTGAAGAATTATTTTACTTCTAATAGCTACAATATATCTTATTTAAATAATATCGATTGTTTTATTTTATCCTGGTAAAATCATTTTAAATATTTTCGAACAATGTTTCGGACAGCTTTTTTATTATTAAGTCCATTGTTCGTAATTATGTGATAATCATATGTTAAAAAAAATAATAATTAATAAATAAACTCTATTTTGTAGAGAAGTAATGCAAGGGGGAGTTTTGGACATACACAATAGATGTTAAATGATTTGATAATCAAGGTGAAAACACTCAACATAAATGTAAAACTAGGGACATGTTTTAACTTTTATATTCAGGTTTTAGAAGATAAAAACATTTTTTTTTTTTTTTTTAGATATTACTGTTCTTGAAATAGTCTTTATTGTATTGGCGGGCTCAAAAATAAATATACTAAATGTTTATAAATTGGCATCATTGTTTTAAAAAAATCCTCATGGAGGGGATTTTTTAAGTACAAACATGTCGATTCAAAACAGCCATTAAATACATTTTTTAACCCGTCAACCAAAATAATTTCACAAAATTTTATGGTTATGTCATTATTTTTCCGGAACAGCGATATGACCATTAGATAATTAAGAATAATGGACTTGATAATAGGTAAACTAACCGAAACAAAGTTCAAATGATAAAGTATAGAAGATTATTCCCGTTTATAAATAACTAGCATACCCTTTTGTATTGCGCTGATTGTAAACTAGAAATTTATCATTATAATATTGACTGTTTTAATATTTATAAAATGTATTCTATTTGTATAATTGACATTTCCTAGATAGAATACACGGTCAAGTATTTCTACAATGCTGTTGCCACCTCAACGAAGACCTTAAAACTTTGACTTAGTTTGAAAGACCTAAAGCGTTCCCCGTAACTGCCTCCTGCAGATCGGCCAGAAGAAGAGCCACTCCTCGGTAGCCATTGAACACCGGGGACAATAATCTAACTAGAGTTCATGGTCCACCGTCCACAAATAGGTCTCATCCGGGTGGCCCTCGGCGGCCTGTGTCCTTTGGTCATCTGAGGATACGGTGGCAGCCATTATTCGTGCTTAGTAAAATAAATACAATATAAATACAACACATTACAAGCTATTGAAAGCATAACTGTTATTTATAGTACTTAATGTTCTGATTCGAGGCAGTACTTAGCAATAGCAGATTTAGTACGTGCGGGGTCCTGGGTGATCCGACGCTGTGACTGTACAGGGTTAACAGGCTTTCCAGAGGTTTTGGGAAGAATGAAGTGCACTCAAAAAGAAGTGTCCGGAGACATATTGAAGTAATAAATTCATCTATAATGTTAACCAATAATTATATAACATTATAATAAACAAAGTTTGAAGACTAAACAACACTGAATTAAGAAAACTACACTCGGTAAATATAATTTAAATTATAGAATTACGGCGCACAAGATGGGCATATAAGGTTATAGGGCTTAGGCTTAAACACTGAACCGACGGGTAAACGTCCGAGGGGTAGGTTGGTGTAGGTTTGTTTGTTTAGTGGCGCCAAACTTCATTGGTCATCAACGCCATCCACATCTTATATAATTTTGCTAATATTCGTTAAATTTTATTTATTTTTTGATTTGATTATTTTTTTTATTTATTTATTTTTTCCCGATCAAGTTATATTTTTGTCAGTAAATTTTGTGATTTCAAAAACCGAAACACCAATTCTATTGCCTTATCATCGTCTCCGAGGCTTTTTGAGATATCTGGGTTTAGTCCTAAGCTATAGAGGTGTGGTGTGAAATATGGGCATTGTTGGAAAATATGGCTTAATGTCAGATTGTTGTTGCAATACTGGCAGTTCGG
>NW_027112014.1:1979282-1988539 GCF_000696795.3 Halyomorpha halys
CCTTTACAAGAGGCCTGCATATCTCTGACGGAGTTAAAATTGCTTTACCCCGTCCCGGAAGCGAGAGTGCTTCTCTTGCAGCGTGATCGGCCAGTTCATTCCCTGCGATTCCTACATGGCTTGGAACCCATAGAAATGTTACTGACATACCCATGTTGTGTAGAGTTTTTAAGAGCAAATGGATGCAGGAAATTCTCGGATGTTCTGGATACATAGAATCTAAAGATTTTATCGAACTTAGTGAATCTGTAATTATCGTAATGTTGGTGTGGTTCAAAGATAAACAGAAGTGAAGTGTCCGAGGGGTAAACTGAAACGAATATGGGAGGATTGCGTTAAAACTGATTTAGTAGAATCGGATTTGGAGGGGCATCACTGGAAGGATGTATGTAGAGTGCGTTTGGTTTGTTAGGCCTTCATTATTATTATTATTATTATAAATCATTTACTTTATTAATGTACACCTCCCACCAATCACAATTGCCCTGAGTATTGCTGAAGACGTAGGCCAGTGATAATTAGATGAAACCATCCCCCTTCCCCCACCACACTTACCGTCTCCTGATTTACATACAATCAATCATCTATATTAATAAAATAATATTCGAAAAATAATTTTTATTTAACCACTAACTTAAGTTGAAGGTCTAAGAACGAATTAGGAGAGCAATCTACACCACGAACTCGAACTAGTAGTATTAAATTAAAAAAGAGCCGTGCTTGGAAAATATCCAGTTAATTAATGTTAAGGATTCAGTATTGTTTTAATCAATGTATTTTTCCTTAAGTAGTACTCTCAAAATACATCGAAATATTCCGAATTGTTTACTCATAATGATAATTTATTAAAAATAACTCAAAAATTAACTTTTTATTGATAAAGTAACTGATTTATAAAATTTAGAATAATTATGCGTTTAATCATTAAAATAAAAATATAGTTCGGTTAAGGGTTGTTTTCAAAATGACGGCCAAGTAAGTTCATGATTTTTCAATTTTATAATTTTTTTTTCTTCAATCACAACCTTACGATTCATCTTATCACAAAAATGTATGAAATAGTTGTTGATTATTTTTGGTAGTTTTTTTGTTGAGAGCAATAGTATAACACCCACTTTTTCAATATAAGGTCTAACACTATAAATTTAGTATTGCAGTAAATGCAAATAAACAATGGAAAAACTCATAATTAAATATGTCTAATAAAATAAAAAGCTACATTTAATGACGAACCTACATTTTTCAAAACCCTGTCTTAAGACACATTACGCATAAACATTGAATGCCATTTAATTTCAATCTTAAAAACACTCTCCTTTTCGAAATACAGTGTTTTAAATACTAGTTGGTGAGATGTTACAGACATGTACATGCGGTTTTACTATATTGAGATTTAAATTGTGGGGAAGCCTTATCTCGTGAGTGAGTCAGTATTGCTAAAGTCGGTAATTTAAATAATTCACTAATTTATTATGATTCATAATTAGATTTGTAGGTGGTATTAAACGCAATGTTACAACGACGTTAACATTGGCGATTGGCATAATGTTGGCTTAGTTATTCTACGTTGTTGACAACAAAACTTCTGCAAGTTTTGTTGTCAACAACTTTGTACAAGCACCTTGTCCCTCGAAGCCTACTCGCTTCCTAATGCCTATTGAGTCGAAACCTGAATCGGTTAATGTCTTCGTTATAATGCATACAGAAGCATATAACTACTGGCAACTAGACAGATGTAATTACCGATTTCTAATCGGTTGTAATATAGTCTACATAAATATTTTACGTGATACATAAAAGTAAAAAAAAAAATGGAATTAATTATTAAATAAACACAGGATGTACTAAAATATCGCACATAAAGATATCGGGATAATATTAACATTTAATAATATTGTGTTATGTTGTTAAGTTATATTTTGTTATATTAAGCTGGACGTCAAAATCAAGACGTACTACTAAAGCTTTTAATGAGACTTTAGTTTTAAAATTAATAATGAATGATAAAAGCTTGAATATAGACCATCGCAAATATACTCCTATAATAAAATAAAATATTATAAACTATAGATAGTCTTGGAATGCAAGTTCAGTAATTAGTAAAATGTACGTACGGTTTTAGAACAACGGTTATGCAAGGAGCCGATTCGGTCAACATCATACTCATAATAGATATACAGAGGCTGGGTGTGCCACAGGAGGGATACCCTACCTCTTGGTCGATCCACGACTAATGCACCAGAATAATAATTATTTGCTAATGCCAGACTTGTCTTGGGGCCCACAAAATAAGAATCCGATGAATACCTACACAACAATAACCTAACATATTATGGGCGTTGATGACCTCAGGGTTTTACGCCCTAAAGCCCCAGACAACAACAACCTAACATATTATCGTACAATACGTTGTTATTTGGGACCGTCTGTAGTTTAAGGAGTTGATGCGTAGCTATTTGCAGCCTGGGACTTCAGCTACACCAGTTCGAATCCGGCCTGGACTTTTATTTCTATATATATTTTATTTCCCCACGAAATGAAAACTTAACCCCTACCATGGTTTTAGGATAGGGGGTACTCCCCCTCCCCCATATGTCAGAAATGACCTGAATGGGGTGATGCATCCTTATTGTCTTTCTTGCTCATAATGAGAATCATCAATAATAATTTATTTCAGCTTTTTAGACATTGTTTTTCTTGAGATATACTATAGTAATTAAGATCCATTAAGTTGAGCGGTATCAGTATTAAGAGAGGTGGTGATAAAAATAAAAGACATAAAGGACATGACATGAAGACATAAAAGACATGAAGAGGGTGGTGATAAAAATAAAAGACATAAAAATATATATACTTCTACAGCCCTATTTTATTATATAGATATTATAGTTTAAATTCCCTTTTATTTTTTAGTTATTTTGATTTAATTAGAATTCACTGACCTACTGCAGCAAAAGCAAAGATTTACTGAATTAAGTAATTCAGTAACTACCTTGTATTTATTAAATTAAGATGATAAAAAAATCTGGTTGTATTGATTCATTAATAAATTTTAATAACACTTGTAGCAATTCTCACTTGTCTAAGCAGCCTTATAATTTGTTCGGTTCGAGAACTGGTTCTAGATCTTATCCACAACCTTCCATTTATGATCTGTTGCTGAGAAGGAGAACCTATCGATGGCGAAATCGAGCTCGTGCCGCGATTCGACTTATCGATTACCTTTCCCTTCTTGGGTCACTATTAAATAAACTCGAAAAAAAAAGAAGAAGTAAAAGTGAGAACTAATAGAAGGCGTTCGTAGCGGACTCACTGTGACCATAATAAGGAGGCAGCAATTAGCGAAGTTGTGACTCCGGTTATGTAAGGATCTGGATCCTCTAGAACTGCGGGTTTTTCACTTAGTTGTGTCTAGAGCTGTCTCCGATGGAAATCCGCTCTTTGATAGGAACTCTCAGTAATAAGGGATTTTCAACAAAAATTAATTGGAGGAGAGGCTAGAGAGAGAGAAATGCTTTATTCATCCATGCTGCCCAAATACATCAGGTTGCTACATTACACAGCATACTGATCAATCCGTGATAGGACATATATAAATTTAATATTTACATGATATAATAAAAAAGATAGAAAACAGTTTCCTTTTACAATCAATTCCAGTCTACATACTAAATACAAATATTTCAATTTATTTCCTTTTTAGTTCCCTTTCTTGTTCCTTCCACTTCCGCGACCAATTCACTCTCCCCAATTCACCCTCTCAGATCCTCTACAGTGCTCCGCTAAACAAATTCACTATTAGACAACAATGTGAGATCAAACCAGAGAAATAATAGCCATAGCAGTAGATGAGTTTACAGAAAAAGAAACTAAGAAAATAGTATGGGACACTTTCTATGGTGTTGGTTCATAATTTTACTAAATTGCTGGAGGCCTCATCTCTTTCTTTCTTTTGTCATCTTTACTTCTTCTTAGATTGTTCGGAACGAGCTATTGGACGTTACAGCCAAGTCAGTGCTTGCTCTTCGGGGACAGGACAGGATCATTTGGACGTCCAAAAAATAAGCCTTCCATTGAAGCATGGGCGTTTAGACCCCCCTATTTTGGATTTTTAAGTTATTATGGACCTTTAAGTTTGAGACTCTAAAACCTTAAGGTACAACAATAATTTAACTTCTTAAATGAAGAAATATTTCCTTCTTTCACCATGTTAAACGATATAGCATTTAACATGGTTAAGAGTCGGTTAATAGGGCTATTAAATGGAGAATGACGTCACGGAACAGACCAGCTGAGTTCGTCACATTTGATTGTTGTAGTAACAAGCAATGTAGTATTATACATATTACTTCCTCGTAGTTAGTGTTTGGATTGTGTCAGCATTGTTTTGGATATTTTTATAACTAATAATGCAATGGATAACAATCAACTACTAGTTCATCTTGATTCTCTTCCTCACAAGTTAAAAATTCAACAAGGTATTCAGTGGCCAAACTTCCACTTTTCACTCAATTTAGTTATGTTGTAATAAATTACTTTAATAAAAACATAGAAGTTAACAATAACATGAAGTTATGGAATGAAAGGTTATAAAACAAGTTGCTCAGAAAATCCGCTAGGAGCTCTTATACATTTAACATGACTTTAACTAGAGCTGCTCACAATCCTATACTTATGATATTTAACATGGTAAAACATTTTACATTCAACACATCATGAATACCTCTAATGGCTTCTTAATCATATATTGAACATGTGAAAAATAAAAAACCTGAAGTAACAAGAACAGTTCATGTTCCTTCTCCTTAGCTGCCAACAGAGGTCGCTGGGGAAGCAAGCTACTCTAAGGACCTATAGATAAGTATAATATTTGGCTCTTTCGTGGTAAACGAAAATAGCGTTCATATGTAACATTGATTAAAATACCTTCTTTAAGTAATATTTTACCACAAAGTTATAAGTAGGTTCTAAAAAATCACATCTTTCTGGGCATTCAAATCACTGGGAAATGACGTTTTAAGTAACGATGTTCTTGTCTAAAACAACTTAACTTGTTAATGGTCGTATTTAAACCCGAGATATTAGCCTTCATAGTTCACACTTATTTTAAAAAACCTACTAAATATTGTATTGTACATCGATGGTTGACTGTTCTGTTAAGGTAAGATGGAGATTTTTTTTTGGAGATCATTGATTTGGTGGTTGGGAGTGTGGTTAGTAAAAAGACAAAACAATAAAAAGAGAAAATATAAACATGAAAAAAGTGGAAAATAAAACAATTAATTAAATATGTAAGTAGAATAACATAATAAAGACAATAAAATTTTAAAATTATATAATGCAAAGAAACGAATAAATATGAATATATTAATTTAATAATAATTAAAAAATTAAAGTTATGGAAAGGAAAAAAAAAAGTAAATAATAATATATATAAAAGAAAATATATGTTGCTGATCGCACCCCCAACCATCATGTATATATATGTGAGCATTTATATAAAAATAAACAAAGTAAAAAATAAAATTAAAATAAGTTGTACAGTGAAAAGTATAAACGACGAAGAATCACGAAAAGTTTCTATCAAGACAATTAATTAAAACGGAAATAAAAAAGTAGATAAAATACAGTATACACTAAAAGACAGGAGAAAGGGAATTAGAATAAAATTCAAGAATGAACGGAAATAGTAAGCAAAATAGGACACCCACCTTATACTTTATGTGAAGAAATTACATAAAAAATGTATATGGATAAAATACAAAAAAAGAAAAGAAATAGAATTAAAAGAATAGATACAACATGGAGAAGAAAGGAATGGAGATATTTTTTGTATTCACTTTCAGTCACCATTTTTATTTACAGATATATTCTATTTTTATTTATTCATTTTTTTAAAAAATATAATTCTGTTCATTATTCCATAATTTAATTTCTATGATAATTTAAAAAAAATCTATACGTTTTTTTTACGAACAGCATGCAATGTACAATAGTCGTCATTGTACACTTTCATACAAGAAAAAATAATAATTGATTTATGATTGGAGAAGATGGTCGGGAGGTGCGGTTAGCAAAAAACAACATAAATAAACAAAAAAATATTTATTTATGCCGACGTTTCGATCAGTATATGTAAAATAAATAAAATAAAAAAATATAAATATAAAAATAAATACAATCTCTATTGAGAATCAAATGGAAATTGTAGAAATAAGTAGGTTTAAGATGTACTCGTTTAGTAGGAGGGGCTGTACATTGCAGGTACATGGTAGGAGCTCCTTTAGCCCGACTACTGTTGTGGGCTCACACAAGGTCACAATATTTGTGAGCAAGGGCAAAGCAGGTCATAAAGGACCCCCGCAACTAACGGTCCCAATTTCTATTGTAAGGACAAATTGTTGTCAGTTGTTCCTTCAGGTAGCTCTCCCGGGGGTTCCAACTACTTCATTTATAACCCCTAGTTGAAAAAAACTTCAAGAAACGACTGGAGGGTTTAATCAACAAATTGGTCTAAAATAGATCGGTTTTACACACAAGATATGTTTCCAAATTTTATTTAGCACAATGAAAACTCTTCACTTCTGCACTTTAAAAATATTTCATAAATAAAATAGCTTAGAAAATCATTATGTAAAACATTCTACTGCAGTTAGATTTATTAAAGAGAGCAGCGCTAAAGAAGTCCATTGTTTTTCTGGTAAATAATATCTCTTCTTTTACTTAAATATTTAGATTTTTTAGAATATTTTTTACAACATAATGATATATGGCAAATAACCTTAAATAATATCTCTTCTTTTACTTAAATATTTAGATTTTTTAGAATATTTTTTACAACATAATGATATATGGCAAATAACCTTAAATAATATCTCTTCTTTTAGAGATGTATATTTTATTTTATACCAGATCGGCCTAGTGGGCCTTACATGGTTGATATAACCGTTTTATACATATATATATATAATTTTTAACAGTTGATTATGGGGGGTATAGTCTCGTACAAAAGACACCCCAAACTGTATACAATCATATTATAAAAATTTAAAAAAAATAATACAATAAATAGATAAGAATAATTCTTCTTAATAAAAGAGGAAAGTAAAATAAATAACAAAAAATAATGATATTGGTTCACTTAAATAAAACAAACAATTGCCCTCTAATAGTAAAAAGAAACAAGTTAATTAGAAAAAGGGACCAGAGAAGAAAAGAGAGAAAAAAAATAATGAATAAATAAAATGAGTAATAATATTAAGTAAAATAGAGGTAGTGTGCCTATGAATTAATTTTATATTTAATAAAATTTATAACTGAACGTCCTGCAGCAGTCCGTGCCCCAGTCTCCGGACTGAAGTTGGGTCTTCCAGGTTGCAGGTCACCGCTCCTCTCTTCTTTTCTTTAAATTATATTTTGGAATTATTGTTTTTTGTTTATTAGAATTATTTTAATGTAGGAAGGCTTCGTTATATTTTGTTTTACTGCTGTAAAAAAATAAAAAATTGATAAAAAGCTTTTCAAAAATTTAAAGTTGATATTTGTTCCAAACACCTTGTGAAACCCTAAAACACTGAAAAGTTAAAACATTTGGTTCATAATTTTTGTCCGCCAACTAATAGGACTAGACCTTTGATTTTTTTTTTTTCTCGGAAAAAACAAAAATAGTGGAACTTTAAACGAGCCCACCAATCTTCACAAAACTTAGGGGCGCAAAAGTTAATAACTGAAAATTTTGTGTTGAGCGCACCGTATTAGATTTTTGCATTTAAAATTTTTATTTTTTATTGATTTACTTACTGAAATTTACAAATATATGTACAATAATAAAATTTGATGAAAGTATCCAATGGTGGTACTTCAATAAAATTTAATTTCGAACATTTTTATTTTTTATATATTTTACCTTACAATATATATATATATCCTTTGTACCTGAATCTACTTTCTATATATTTCGAATAGCTATATTCGTAAATTTAGTTATTATCTTAATTTAAATATTTCTAGAATTTCATATTAAGCCTATATTAAATATTAGCAGTGCTTACCAAGAGGTTAAGACTGAAACGCTAGGCAACAAACTTGAGTACTTTGCTGAACTTCAAACTTATGTTGCGGCTGCTTAAAACATCGAAAAGCATGAGGATCTTGAACTGAAATTTTATAAAATTATAACGGATAATTAATTAGAATTGTTTCCCAAATGTAGAAATATTCTTACAAATTTACATGTCGGCAATACTGAAGGGCGTACTAAAACATTATATGCTTATAATATACATAATATCCTCATACTTAATCAGTGTACATGATTAGTTGTTATTGTAAACCACAAAAATATGCACATATACACTAGTAATAATCTTCACACATTGTTGTATTTAAAGTATTACATTGTAAAATACATTAGATTGTTTGTACATATTTTCCATTGTAAAAAAACATCTAATCTATGAGATTATTTTCCGAGAAAACTTGTTGAGAAAGGGCCAGATGGCCAAGAATCAGGACGAAATCCGGAGAGCAATGAGCTCAATCGAAGAGACATTGAGACAGGAAGCCAGCTCTGGAAGGCCTCTGGATGACAAATGATGTTTTCTTTCTTCAAACAAAAGAGAAATAGGAGGAAAATTCTGGGTCGCAGCGATAAACCATGGGGTGCTCCCTATTGCACTAGCTCCCTGCCTCTAGGGTCTACATCATTTGAATTGTCTCTTCGTTCTACTGTATCTACACTAGGAACTAAATGAGCTTCAGTTATAACGGAGAATGTTTTGTCGAGTCGAGACTTATAAAGGAAAATACTAAGAACTATTTGAGTTATGTTTAGGGGTAGTTCTATTACCGTGTTTTAAGCTATAAAATAAAAATAAATAAATCTGTACTGCTACAACTCATGTAGGGTCAGTGTTTCAATACTTTCTAAACAAGTACTCTTACTGGACCAATGGTTGTGCAAGTTGATTTGGTCAGAATCACGGTTGACCGTTAGATTTTTCGCCAATTAAAGGTACCCACTTTATGATGCTAGGTGGACCGCGGAAGGCTTTTAGCAAAATAAACAATTATTTGTCACTGCTGGATTTGAACCCGACTACTTGGAGTTAGAAGCACAGAGTCTTACTACTAAGTCACGCCTCTCCCCTAAATATAAATATCTTACTTCTTGAAGAAGTTTGTCGGGGGGTGCGGTCAGCAAAGAACAACATAAATAAACAAAACCATATTTATTTATTTTATGCCGACGTTTCGAC
>NW_027112014.1:1990154-1993597 GCF_000696795.3 Halyomorpha halys
TAAATAAACAAAACCATATTTATTTATTTTATGCCGACGTTTCGACCTGAGTTTCAGGTCTTCATCAGGGGTTGTGGCTTGTAGAGGGGAAGATGCTGGCAGTTACCATCTTCCTCTTTACAAGCCACAACCCCTGATGAAGACCTGAAACTCAGGTCGAAACGTCGGCATAAAATAAATAAATATGGTTTTGATTATTTATGTTGTTCTTGGCTGACCGCACCCCCCGACAAACTTCTTCAAGCATTAATCTACGGCCAACTATCTACACCTCATTATAAATATCTTAGGTTAGTTGCAAAAAGAAAAATGTCGTGTCTGACATTTTTCTATCTTGGATTTTCTTGCATTTTAATATGGTTTTGTATTCTCTTAACAAAGCCAAAATGATCTAACTGAACATGAAACAACTAATTACAAACACAAAATTCGAAATATCCTATCTCAAACCTACAGCCATGTTTCAAACACAATTCACATTGGTATTGCTTCATTGTTATAAAAGTCAAATATATAACTTTGTCACTGAGGTACCTTCATGGCTAAAAAAAACATAGCATGACACAGATGCTGTACAAAATACCTTTTCTCTATTAGGGCCTTACTGCAAAAATTTGTCGGAAAAATTGTTGCAAGGATTTCCAAAAAATGTTTGTCTAGATTTCTCTACTTTGTAAGGAAATATTCTTCTATTTGAACTTTTCTTTTACATGTTGCGAATATGAGAAAATTTCATATATATGTAAAATACATAAATATATATTGACGATGATCCAGCTTTGTAACTATAAATTGGAATTTCATTGATATAATGTTGTCATTCGCTAATGAACAATTGCTTATTATATTATTACAAGGTTATTATATTATTATTAATAATTACACTTAGCGCAATAGAATAATAGGAATCAATCCCTTTGGAGTAAATAAGAATGAAAAATACAAACACAAAATCAATAACAATACCTCAGAAGTGAAGAAATAGGGATTTTATAGATACGAGTATTTTGTATTTGAATATAATTTTATTTCTTTTTTAGAAGGATATGTTTGTGGATTTGTTTGAGGTACAAAAAAAAAAAATAGTTCAAAATATTTCTTAATAGTCAACGTTTTGACCCACATTGCATTCTTCAATAGGGTTCTTGTGATTGGTTGAGGTGTATACATACTAAATAGTTTAAACTATAAGTAATACAGTACTATTTTTTTTTAATGGCAATCCCCCTATTAAGGGAGTTACATATAACTATATTTTTGTACTCTACAAGAATGAAAAGTTAAAAAAGATTAGCAGAAATTAATATTAAACTATACAAATAAGCTAGGCATGCAACTCATATTTCTCACAATTAAATAAAAAAACGTCACTTAACCTTTAATATAATCAAAGGGAAATATAGGTCAAATTTAGAAGATAAGTATCCTGATATAAGTTTAAAGTTTTGGGTTATAAAAACAAAATAAGAGTTTAAAATCCTATTCTGTGGGTACTGACATAATTGAAAAAAATATATTTTATGCAAAAGAGTCCACTAAGCACACTAATGGTGTACACTAAATAGTTTGCACTAATAGTGTACACTTAATCATTCAGTGCACACTTCCACCAATCAAAGCAGCACTCATGAAGAATTGCAAATGTGATTTAGACCTTTTTGGCCTTAAATAAATAGTCAATTTTTTTTTTTAATCTCAACCCGGACAATTTCCTTCTAAAAAAGAAATAAATTTTTATTCAAACACAATATTTCTTTACTCCAAAAATTGGTTATTTACCATTAACGAATGTTGCCACATAAAAATATTGTATTTTATATTCAAACACTACATTATATCTATAAAATTCCAATTTATGAATATAAAACCGGATTAACATCAATACCTAGGGGTGACGGTAACAGCGTGGTAACGCGCCTGTCTGCCAACCCATAGATTGCGAGTTCGAGCCCGGCCCTACCCGGGATTTTTCCAAGCAAAAAATTATGCAATCCTCAGTTACAATCTCCCCCCGGGCATTTGTGAGGCCCGTTAGCCAATGGGTGACGGACCCACCCTATGAAAATCACGTCAGTAAACGCGCGATGTATTTCTTGAGTACATCGCAGGAGGCCTTGGATCTCCACGGTCTGTCGCGCCAATGTAAAACAAAAATATCAATACCCCGGAGCAAATCTAAAATACCGACAAGCGCTTGCTTAATGAATATCGAAACAAACGCCTGTATCTTTTCACTTATGCGCAGAGATGAAAAAACATATTTGGTTTCGTTGAACTTTGACGTGGTTTTCTAGCCTCTTATGTAAAACTTATAAATGAGCAGCTACTTTATAAGTGCATTGACGATATGAAACTTTGGAAACATTATCATACGACATAAAAAGTTTCTGAGCATTTTTTTCTGCCAACCAATTTATTAAATAATTGGAGTTGTTCGGGGGGCGGTCAGTAAAAAGAACATAAATATACAAACAAATATTTATTCATGCCGACGTTTTGACCTGAGTTTCAGGTCTTCATCAGGGAACTTCTAGCAAAAGGGGTCCTGCTGAAACCCCTAGGTGATTCACCTATTCACCCCATTCACTGATCGTATTAATACGTTAATGATACGAATAATATAACAAGTATCAACTTTAAACTTTAATTAAATGAAAAAATCTTAATCACCATAAACAAATTTTTTTTTAATAAATGATCCACAGAGGCAATCTACCCAGTTAACGTTGGAACATGAAAAGATACCTATAACTTAAGTTAACTTATCTATAACTTGGCATTAATTCTGTCTCGGAGATTTGTTTCAGTCTGGAACTTTTTTAATTTCTGCCTCTCGGGAATAATTCAGTAGATGAAAGATATCAGCGAGAACTTGGAATAACTTTTCAGAAATGAATTTAGATTCCGGGGGCGCTACTTTCCAGATTCCCTTACTTTATGAAACCCTCCAAAGATCCATTTAATTATTATTATTTTTTTTTTACTTTACTTACCACCACGAGATATAAGTCAAATTTTAGGAGTCCGGTTTTCAACAGATCGCTGGTTTCAGTCCAGAAATTACATTTTGGTCTATATGAATGTACCCCAACCACACGTGGTTCAAGGAAAATAAAATATTTGGGAGATTAATTGTTAATACTGGAAAAATGTAAATTGAAATTATTTTAGTACATAAAATTATCATAAATATTTTGTCACTTATTGATAAGGAATAACTACTTTTTGGTATTGATACTGATAGAGGAATTTGTAAGTTACACTACTCAAAATAATTTTTGATACATTGTTTGTAAGATAATTTGTAACTAAGAAATTTACCTTGACAAAGGAATTTTAATGTTAATAAGCTCTGAATGTCCCAAAGCGGTATTTGGTGCGAAATTTCAAACAGTGTTACTAGATTTTATATGTTTTACTTTATATAATTTTATATTTATTAA
>NW_027112015.1:0-5892 GCF_000696795.3 Halyomorpha halys
TGTTCCATAGATATATATTTAAATATATCTATGGAACAAAAATAGAGTTTGATCAATGACTAGATTTATATAGATAAATAAATCTATTGATTGACTATACTTCATTCATTGTTGTAGTTTTATATTTCAGCTTGTTAAATATTTTAAAAAGTATTCCTTTATTTGTTAAACTTATGGAACATGGGTTCAACTAATATTCCAATAAAATAATGCCAATAATACCCCATATTTGCAGAATTATATATATTTTTATTTTGTTTTTTTACTTATTCCTTAAACCTTTGAAAATATATAATAAATTGATATAGTAGTAGAAATTAATAAGTGGTTGTTGACAGCGGTAACCTTTGGATGTCAGAAAAAATATTACACATTGGCTCTAGGGCCTCGTGTTTTCTTTGAGTTACCCCCAGATTAAGCTTTTCTTAAGGTGAAATACAGATTCTTGGGAAGCATTTTTTTTCTTTTCTGTAGAAAATTCAGTTTTCTCTACGACACCAATTATTATGTTCACTTTAAATATATTTAATAATATATTACAAAATTTCTTATAAAAAAAATATTTAGAAGGAGTTCTAATTCTAATTACTACATAAGTTTTATATTGAGGAAAAAATATTATCAGTTTTATTGATAATAAAAATCAATTTAATCAGTTTGCATCTGGTGATGTAACGTTTGTTTTCAAAATGAATCTCATTTTTACTTGGCTATTCCTTATGTTTTAGTAAAAAAAAAAGAAAAAGAAATATGCAGTTATAAGTAATTACATATGAAGAAAGTCAATGCTTAAGATAGCAAATGGGCCGCCCATAGCTCAGTGGTTAAGATACAGTCTTACCATTATGATGTCTATTGGCGGTGCCGGTTCGAATCCGGCCTGGGACGTTGACTTTTTTCATTGCGTGGCGGTCCCACAAAATGAAGAACTTTGACCCCCAATCATGGTTATAGTGGCAGTATAGGACTCCAATGGAAGTCTTGGCCGAAAAAAAGAAGAGTTTTATGTTGAAGATGAACGATAGTAGTGATTATTATTGATATATTAATATATTTATCAGAAATATGTATACCGATTTAAAATCAAAGTATTCCTTCTCAAATTAACTACGTTAGTAAATCGTCCTTGAATATGATTTTGTTCTGCTGACGGCGCCAACAGTATATAACAATAACTAGTTATGTTCTGCAGTCATTTCCTCATTGCGGACAAAAATAGAATAGGGAAAACAAAACTTGAGATAAGGTTACTCGAGTTTCCATTAAAATATCGAACTCCAATAATATTTAAAACTTCAATTTTTTTGCATATGAGGATGATTAATTATGAAATAACTAAAAATTTTCAAGTACGAATTCTTAAAAACAAGAGATGAGTGATTACATGATTATTTTACAATATTTGGGTTTGATTATCAAGTACTCGCTCGTTTAGGAGTTTGATGTAATTGATCACAAAAACATTTGAAATCGTTATTATAAATGTTATTACTTGTTTTCAGGGAACTCATCAATATCAGAACTCAGCGCATAAATTAACATCTTGAAATGTGAGTAATTACTGTTTTTTTCTTAACTCTTTATTTAATTTGAATTAGATTATTATGTATTCAAATTATAAATTTACATTTTTTGATTACATTAATATAAAAAAAAAATAAATTGTCTAAGGTTTTCTAAAATTTGTTTTTTATGTTCTCATAACTTTTCTTTCACTTACATTTTTCCTTGAAATTTACAGTGAGAGGAAGTATTACGAACGTTATAAATATTGAATCTGAGTTCATGATCCAGATACATGTTTTAAAGTCTACTAAGGCTCAATAACTAAATCTCGGCCAATTACCTAAATCTACATCAATTACCGTTATGTGTGTGAACAGTCAAGCTCAGAAAAGATAAATTGTATGAAAGTGAAATTATGGGGTGCTGCCGCAACTTTTTCATGAATTTATTTATATTTATTATTTTTTTTTAAATTTATTTATTTATTCAGATAATTGCATCCAATATGGTCCGGCCAGATGACAGCATCTATCGGTCAGTGCCAAAATAACATACTGAAATGATAAACATAAATGAAATATGATTTAGTTACACTTTTGATTATATGAACGCTGTGGAGACTGCTACGATTTATAAGCTAGATCTATTTCAGTTCTAGCAATAAAAGTAATAATAAATAATTCAATTAACGAAATACAACTAAATATAAAATACTGAAATTAAAGTTAACAAAATAATTGAAAAAACTTAATAAGTGAATAAGAATTTACAATTAATAGATTAATAATAATGAGTTAATTTTAATAAATCAATAATCAATAATATTTGCAAGTCACATTACATGACCAATTTTACACTTTTTTTCACTATTTTCTTCAATATTGCTTTAACCATTTTGATTAAATTTGTCGTGTCAAGTGGTATTAATTATTAGTAATTAATTGATTCTAATCAATGATGTTTGGGTGTTCTTCAATTAATCATTGGTACAATTTTATATTTGATAAAATTAAAAATAATTCTGAGCGTTGAAATGGTTTAATGTTTTTTATAGCTTGAATGGGGAATATAACATTTTCTCATACCGCACAATTTCACATCGCATAAACTTATTCCTTATATTAACCAGACATGGGTCGCATGCTTTAATTAACTGCATGTATAATTAGTGACAGTGAAAATAATAAATAAAGGAGGGATAAATTTTATTTTTAGAATATAATTAGAAGGTTCTTTGCTTAAGTTTCTCAATTACAAGTATATAAGTCAACGTTTCGCCGATTCAAACATAATGAGGACGGAAAAAGATAATTATATATATATATATATATATATATATATATATATATAAAACACACCGAGGTCTTGTGCTACGTTGAGTTACCAAAGGAGTTGCTAGATGTTCAGCCCTTATCTATCCCATTGAAACTTAAGCAAGAGTTTTTTACATCGGATTACATCTTTTTTAATAGTTACTAAATGAATTATAATTCAATAAAAAATTTATTATGGGACAGTCTAAATGGGTCTCGTTAAATAACTACTGAATTCAGTTAGTTGCGGTGTAAACTGAAAAAAAAATATGTATCTGAGATTCTTAAAAAAAAAAACAAAAAAAAACAAAAAACACTTTTAGTACCTTGAAACCCTTTATAACCGATAATTTATATTAAGGGGTTATAAAGAAAATGATATGGAAATGAAATGATAAAAAAGATGCAAAACGAAAAATGAAATAAAAAAACGAAATCTATTGCTTAATGTTCCGAAGATTACTTCAGTTTTCAATGACTAACGTAATTGAGAATATTGTAGCATCAAGAATCTTCTTTTCGATCGACCTTCGTGATAATCTATGCACTGAGAATTAAATTGTTTACTTGGAACTTAGGTTGTAATACAAACATCATAAAACCAAGAAAATCCCTTTTTGCATTAAAAGTAATAATACCGGATTAAGTGGCTCTTCAAGTGATATGTAGTAGTGATATTTTATTGGTTGAAATTAAACTATTTGGCCCGAGCAGAGAACTAAATCAATCGGCTGGTACAAGGATATTTGAAAAAAAAATACATTGCTTACTAATTTTGTATGAATTGGTGGATTCGATTATGAAATAATAATACTAAAAATTAATGTGTAATGTGTAATTTAGTAGTAAGGATAGTAGAAAGAAAAAAAAATGAAATTTCATCACTACTTGGATACCGTTCAGATCTAATATAATCTTCATCTATTTCTTATTTTAAATTTTTACTTTAAATCTTGTTTTACAATTTTTTTTCTAATTGTACAGTATTTTTTTAAAAAGAATAAATAATTAATTCCCTTTAGATTTAAAATTATATATTTTCTTTTATAAACAACATTTTGGGCCTTATACTCATTTTGAAGCTGCTTCCATATGAATTTTTTAAATAGTTAGTATTGTAACAGCATAACCAATATCTTCAAAATTTTTATTATTTTGAAAGGAATTGAAGACCGTCATTGATATTGTGTGGATAAGTTGGGGTACAGAATTAGCAAATAAATAAATACAGCACTATTTCCGTAAATAATATGGAAAAATAAGAATTCAAAAAATATCCTGCAGTGAATTAACTGGAACTTTTACTCATTTATAATTCTAAAATCTGCTTCACAATAAATAGAACATCATATTTTCTGCTCTTAAATAATCTACCTTCTTTTATTTCCAAAGCCAGCACGATTGTCATGAAAGTTACTCGCGAAGTTATGATTTCTTGGAGAGCATACGCTACGTGTCTGCTCCTTCCAATTTTCACATCCTCGGACACTAGTTTAACACAAGTTCGTAACTTGAAGCTTTGTTAGACAAACTTCACAGAGTCAGAAATTCAAGTGACTCAACTTCATACCTGACCCAAGTTGGTTAGCCTCAGAGATGGAACCAAATATATTTAGAAATATTCCAAACAGACGTAGAAGGGAAGGATCTTAAACGAATCTTGCTGAACTTCTAAGCTTCAGGAGTGTCCCAGGTCACACAGTCTCAATGTTCCGGAAAATATGAAATATATTTATCATCCTATCCAGCAAAAAGGAATGGATTTATTTCGATTCCCTCAAAGAAAAAGGATAGATAAATTAATTTCATATATATAAACAATAAATATCAATAATTCAGTTAATATATTAAAATAATGGATTAGTGAGGGCCAACAAATGAAAACTTTGCGTTGGCAGGAAAATTGTAGGCAAAAAGACGGGACTATTCACGAACCAGAGTCGTGGGAGATGAGCTGGGGTTGAGTACAAGCCATGCACTGGCTGGCCTTCTATTTCAGTTAAGGTTACAATGGCGGAAATTATTTCTCAACGCAAACCTTGCTTCCATGGGTGTTGCCATTTTTGCTATCCTATTGCTTTAAAGGAGAGTAGGATTATGCCACTCTCCTGTATTATACTAACTCTACTGAGGGGTATTTGATAGGTAATCAACCTATATAGTCTCCTGCCCCACAGGCTTAAAGTAATATTGCGTTTCATTTTATTGGTATGCGGTAATATTAAGAACTTCAATCATACCGTACTGCGATTTTTCTTCGGTTTTTGAAGTAAATTTTACAAATTTATGCACGTCTCAAAATCGCAATTACGGTTGTTCTCAGTTTTAGACAAGGCTTGGCGTTTAATTTTTTTTTTCTCAAGCCAGATCTTTCTCGAAGCGCCTCTCTTTGCCATGTGGAACGGAAAACGATAAGTTGCAGATTCCTTAACTAGGTGTTAAGTGGGTGCCGCCTTCTGGTGTAATTGGCAGCCAGAAGAACAAGAGGAAGAGGAAGCGGGGAGGACCCCGATAAGACGATTGTCCCCGGACAGTGATATATGAGGGGGGTATCGCTGCCCGCCGGAGATTGTGCTATTTATATAGAGCTGCTCCTGTCCCTTCTTATATAGCCTATATCTCTCGGCTTCCCTCCAGGATATTAGTTACCAGTTATTGTCCTCTTAGGCCAGTCTAAGTCTCCTTGTCTCTAAGTGCCTTCACCTACTGAAAAATATACGGTCTTGGTAACTTAAAAATTATAGAGATGAGGTAGGAATCTTACCTACTTTACTTTAATTTTTTAGCTCTCAAACTTTTAATTAAAGTTCACTGCAGGCTGATGACCAGAAATGTTCTTGTTGCGTTTATAGCAAGAGCTTTGCACATTATCTGACTACTGTGAATACATTTGGTAATGAGTGTATATTTATTAAATTTTAATTTGAAATTTTTGGAACCAGTACAATGCAACCGCAAACATAAATAAATAATGAATGAAAAAAACCTGGTAATATGAAATTAATCTATAAAATTGTTTAATATTGAATTACAGTTCAATTATCAATTTTAATATCGCATTCCATAAGGATGA
>NW_027112016.1:0-5173 GCF_000696795.3 Halyomorpha halys
CTAATTTGTCGCATTCGCAAATGCGGCAGAGAGTTTGAAACACCAGCTCATGCTGGGAAAATGCCCCAACAACTCCCTCCTTGTAACACGCCGGCTCCACAGGGTCAAAGAAGAATTGATGAAGTTACTTGAAGGAAAAGACTTCACCTGCTTCCAGGAGGTTTATTGTGTTGCCACCGACGGATATTGTCGCATTTACAAAAATCGGAGGCACGGCTCTGGTCTTGGATCCGACGGTAAGATTTTAAAGTAATGACCTCGTGGAGTGGAAAGGGGAAAAAAGGAAATATATGAAAAATCCGCCCCTTTCCTTAAGGAAAATTCCGCGAGACCTTCGGGGAGAGAGAGAGTTCACCGTGAGACGCCTCTGGTTTGGATCTCGTGGAACAATACCAGATAGAACAAGGAGCTTCTTAGAAGAACTAGGTGTTAGCATTGGGGATATTGGGATCTTGGCGGAAAATATTATTTTGGACTCCCTGGGGATCATACACCATCACTTGCATAGGAATTAGCTGGGAGATTATTCATTGTTTTATTTATTTATTTTAATATGTGGACCTGTCGATTTGTGTGTTTTAACTTATTAATTCATTAAATTATTTTATTAGTATTATTATTTTTATTTATTTATTTTAAAAAACTTATTTATCCAATCAAGTGTTTCTTTTAACCGGCCTTTTCATATTTTCCTTAGAATCTATGTATTAGTTTTGTTCTGATAAGGTGTATTTATTTGTTTGTTTTTTGGTAAACTGATCTACTGCTGTGATTGTTATTAATGGTTTGATCTCACTATTAGACAATAGTGAATTTGTTTAACGGATCACTAGAGAGGATCTGAGAGAGACAAAATAGAGTATCCAAAAAGTAATTATGGTTGGGTGTGAGAAAAATTTATTTTTATTTAAATCGTAAACTGCGGAGATGATACCAATAAGGGGATCTTGTTACCCAAGAGCTCTAAAGTTTCCAGGTATTTGTTCTGTACACATTTTCATTAAACATTTTAAAATTAAATTAAATTATTATTTGAATTAACCATTGTCCCTCAAACTATGGGGAGATAATGTGAGGCGGTATATGTGGCAAGTTGGTGACAGCAATTTTAATTGTATCACGTAATAACATCACTAATGAAAATAACTTGGGAATAAATTATTTTTTTTATGGGGTTGTATTATGTAAACTATACATCGAGGTATAAGTTTTAATTTCTTAGATAGATAGCTATCATCACGTAAAAACATCAGTACGAATACAAAATCTGAAATTTTCCTACATTTTTGACTAGATATCTCAATGTACTGGAGGCCTGGGTAGTTTTCCAGATATTTGTCTTTTCTTTAAACATTTTTGGACACAAAGCCCTCTGAATAGCGCTTATAAGCAATTTTGAGCACAATAACCTTGCTCAATGGGAGGGTTTGTTAGTTGAGTGTTTGGAGCGAGGGTCCCAGAGCACGTGTTTGCATTAGATGGTTCGTGGGTTCGATTCCCACCTAGGTCAGACAATATTTACTTTAGGGCGGCGCTTAGAAATGAATATTGACATTCCCACTCTGGCTGTATAGGTCTATGGAGGGCCGTTTGTGGCCGAGGGAGTTAAGGCGGTAACCTTGGCTGCTTCGTTACTGAAAGCCGGTTTGATTCCGACATGGGAGTTGATTATTATTTCGTGGTGGTCCCACGGAATGAAAACTTGAACTTTCCATCCTGGTTAAAGTAGACAGATTACCGGTAGATAACTCCTCCCTTTCTCCTATGTTAAAAATGGAGAAGGGAAGATTTAAAGAAAACAAAAAGAAATTGAGGCAAAAAAAAAAAACAATTAATAATGTGTTACCAGAAGTTTAGATTTTCAAACTGCATGTCTCAAATTAAATTCGACTCAAATTTTGAATCCCATACACTCAAATACAGAGCTAAGCAAAAATTAGTTATTAATAAATAAATAAAGTGTCATGGATACGATGTTTATTTATTGATGAATCATTAATAACTAAATATTGTATCCTTAAAAAATTAGTCTGTATTATTTATAAATAAGTTTTGACCCACTCTGCTTATATACAGTTGGATTTGTCCCAGATAAGTGTGCCTCTGACAACAGTTCCAAAAGGTTTCATATTTATAATTGGTTCGACGTAATTTCCACCCCTAATTGTGACTAACTTCAAGACCATAAAATATAATTACACCCATTGCTGCCGATTGTCTGAACCAATAAATAGTCATTAAAATGAACATTTAATCCGACAACCACCCGCCAATGCTTTAACTAATGCCCGCATTCCGAGAATCAGTACTTAAGTAGATGATTGACGAATAAATAAAGTACTCAGTTCTCACCTTTCTATTTTCCCCATTTTATCAGAGTAATGTTACTTTTATTAGTTTAAAAATAATCGAGTACTTCATTCGACTTGAGCACAAGAGTAGAATTTATTATTTATATTTGAAAAAAAAACTTGTTTCATGCATCAGTTTTCAGCCATTGCCACTGTCGCAGTGTAACGTGGTGTAAACTGTATGAAAGTTGCAATCATTACAGCATTTACTTTAACACAGTTTTGTCGTACAAGGTCGAGGATTGAAAGCAACTTTCATGTTAACTGTTACACACCCAGATAGAGAACTGTCGCACATTTTTAGTGTTTGCATCAATCGTCGGAGACACTGCCATGCAATTATTTGATAATTGCAGCCAAGACACAATTTAACAGTTTATAAAGTTATTCCTTTATTTCTTTAAATTATATTTATAAAATGAGTTTGAAGCGGAAAAAATTACCTCAGTGGAGCGAGGTAATTACTTGATTTCGTGATGAAGGTCATTCGGTATATGTAGTTGGAAAAAAAAATTATAAGAAGCCAGGCTTGGGTCAAAACATTAAGAATATATATATAATTTAAATAAGTTTAATTAATACTTCAAGAATCGGTTGACCTCCAAAACGTTTAGATCCCGATGAGCAGAATTTATTAAAACAAACTAAGTCTAATCCAATAGAACTAATATATATTTGGCTTCTACATTAATCCCACGTGCATCCCAGAACAGGGAGAAGAATTTTACGACAGCATGAGTGTTTTGTTACTTGTTAGTTTTTTTGTTTATCGTATATTCTTCTGTAAATACACTATTTAAAAGCTAATTGGAATACAAAATGTGGTGTTTTAGGGAAAGTTAGAAACGGTATTTTGCTTAGAAACATATTTTTAAATACTCTTTACCTATTTTATTTAAAACTTAAAATTGAGTTGAAACATTTGAAGTAATGCCGTGTACGGGGCTTCGGGGTTTCTAAGCCCGACTAGGGGATCCCCGTACAGGTATTATCTTGAAATTTATTCATATATTAATGTATTTATATTATGTATTTGTATTTATATTTTTATATTATGTATTTATATTATATATTTAGATTATGTATCTCTATCAGTTCCTTATGGGAACCGACTGAAAAGGGATGCGCTATATTTAATTCAAACACTAGATAACCTCTGGACCCCCTAGCCATGGTATGCTAGATATGAATATCATAATTAATGATTGGAGTTCCTTTCCAACGGTATCGTGTTCACCAATTTACTATGCTATTATATATGAGGTAGCATGCAGGGATTATTAATTATAAAGTAAACTCCTCGTTACATATTTTATATTTACAATTATATATACATTATCAAGAATACTATTATGAGAGAGCATGGTAAACTTGTATCCTTATACTTTAATTATAAGAGAATGAATTGAGAAGTACCAGTTGGGATCTTTAATATTTATACTGACTGTAAGTTATTAATTAATTCTACTACTGCCATTCTAATTACATCAGAAAAGGTCTTACTTGTTTCGGTACATCGGTCGGCTTGGTGGTTGTCGCGGAAGAGCGTCCATATTCGCCTCCCGGCAGCCGCTGATCTTCCAGACTGTCTTCCTCTATGTCCAACTCCCAGTCCTCCCCTTCTGTCCCAGACTCTCTCAGCCTGTCCTTCCGTCAGACTTCCTACAAGACTATCCTCCTCCGTCAGTCCTCCTCCTAACTCTGTCTCCTCAAAAACTGTCTTCAACGGTGTTCCTCCTGCCCTTTTTGTTCATTTTATCCCCTCTCCTTCTGACTCCTTCTGTCCTTTGATAGGTTCCTCTATTTTCAGAGGGGGTGAGAAGGTCCAATGACCTTCGACGAAAGTCGGTCTTTTTCCTACCTTTCATCTTTAAAAGTTTCTTCTTTGAAGAAAGCCGGCTTCTGGCGGCTTACTGTATTTTTCCCGAGGTTTTTAGAGAGGCCCCGTGTTTATTTGGTGGTGTTTATTTGTTTTCAATTACGGCGGCTATTTCTCCTTGCCACTCGCAAATCGAGATGTCTAAACTGGCCACGTGCAAGATAAGGGCTGTTTGTTTGTTTATCTCTGCCTACACGCACAACCGTCCCCAGAGGGTGCATACCCTCTGTTTTCTATATACCTCTGTACATTTCTTTAGATCTGTTGCCGATGGATATTTGCATAGGTCCGGCGGTATCTTTGGCATGCCGACAAAAGAAATTATTTTAAGTTACAAAATTCCAGCTGGTGCCTCTCATACATCAGTAAGTCAATTCTTCATAATAGGAATATAAAATCATTTCATACAGTTAACGTTTTTATAGCTTTTCAATATGGTCAATATTCTGTTTTTTTTTTTGTCAGAGTATTTTAGATTTTATGCATGTTTGCATAAATGTAGAGAGCATTTAGTGAATTTAATTTGGTTCGAACTAGGTTAGGTAAGCTGGCCATGTACTGATATAATAAATTAAATAATAAAGTTTATTATTGCAGGATTTCTGTGTTTTATACATGTTTTGAGTTTTACTCCACAATTTTACATATTTTAGGTTTTTACTGCACAAATTTTCGGTCTCTAGTCACAACTTTAGGAATTCAAGGCGAATATGTTTGACCATCTGTACTGATAAATATTGGAAAGTCATCATAGAAACAATTGTTACTATTAATGATTTAAATCTTAATTCTCAACACATTATACATACAAATGTTATTTTCAATAATACATTGGATATTTTTTTTTTTAGATAGAGAAATTTATTTATTGATAGATATTACAGTCTGCCACACAGTTGTGGGTAATAGGTAATATTGATAAATGATCTCATACATACTAAAA
>NW_027112016.1:11453-11754 GCF_000696795.3 Halyomorpha halys
TTTTTATTTTAGTTCACTGAAAAATAGTCTATTGTGGGACAGGAAGTATCATATGTTTATTTGCTAACTAGCGCATGCGCAATCTTGCATTGGATATTACCATCGAGAACGGATGTTCTCCCAAGCGCTACAACACTAATAGTTATATATGAAAGTAAGTACAGAAAATATATTGTCACTATTAATTTGTTTATTTATGATTTCAGGAGGTGAGAGAGGAAGATGTAGAACCTTCATCTGGTGCAGGGGATATCTTACGAGATGCAGCAGTATTTGACTCCGATATTAAAGTTATAGTTGA
>NW_027112017.1:0-334 GCF_000696795.3 Halyomorpha halys
CCTGAAAGAAAAGACTTCGCCTGCTTCGAGGAGGTCTATTGTATTGACACCGACGGATCCGTAAGATATGCCGATATTGTCACGTTTACAAAAGTAGGACACGGCTCTTGTCTTGGATCCGACGGTAGGATTTGAAAGTGATGACCTCGAACAGGAAGGTGGAGTAGAAAGGGGAAAAAAGAAAATATATGAAAAATGCGTCCCTTTCCTTAAGGAAAAATTCCGCGAGACCTTCAGAGAGAGAGAATTCACCGTGAGAGGGCTCTGGTTTGGATCTCGCGGAACAATACCAGATAGGACAAGGAGCTTCTTAGAAGGCCTAGGTGTTAGCATC
>NW_027112017.1:508-981 GCF_000696795.3 Halyomorpha halys
CAATATGATTTATTGAAATTTAGAAGGAAATACTTCTGAACTTATGAAATGATTCTCAAAAACAAAGACGTTTCGAAAAAGATAAGTAGTTCACATAAAAAAAAAAAAAAAAGTCTTCAAGTGAAAGAAATTAACTTAACTATTTGCACTAAACCGATAGATAGATCGTTATCCGATCCTCATCCTTATAGAACTCCATCCCTTCCAACATCCGTCACTCCAATACCCTCCCCACCTTTAAATCCCCCCTGTTCAATCATTTCCTATCCATTCAGACCCCATAAAATTATAGTATTGGTTATATTGTGTATGATTGAATAATCCAAATTGAGATCTTTTATTAATCCTAAACAACTCTTTAGTCTCTACTGTTATATTTTCACTTTGACTTCATTCATTACCTTTACATTTATTTCATTTGCTGCACCTTAACTTCTGGTTGTTATTCAATAGAATTCCAAACTAAGCTTGTC
>NW_027112017.1:1171-1486 GCF_000696795.3 Halyomorpha halys
GTTTCCTGTAACCGGCTTTTGTTATATTTTCCTTTGAATCTATGTGTTAGTCTTATTCTCGTAAAATGTATCTATTTGTTTGTTTTTGGTAAACTAATCTATTGCTGTGACTATGAATGATGGTCTGATCTCACATTGTTATCTAATATTGAATTTGTTTAGCGGGTCACTGAAGAGGATCTAGGAGGGTGAATTAATAAATTGTGAAATGGTGAAATTAGAGGAGCAGAAATGAGAAAGAAAAAAAGGAATGAATTGAAACATTTGTATTTGGTGTATAGACCAAAATTGATTGTAAAAGGAAACTGTAGGGGA
>NW_027112017.1:3205-4283 GCF_000696795.3 Halyomorpha halys
TTTTTTTTTTTTTATTGTTCAACTGATAAAAGTGAAAGTAACCTATAATTATTTTTTTACTATGACTGTTTATATTTCTTTGTATTTTTTGTTTAAGTATTTCTGAGGTTCCTCAGCCCTCATCTATTGATTTATCTGTATTATTCTAAAGGGACTCGTCCCGGAATAAATAAAGTATTATTTATTATTATTATTATTATTATTAAACCCAACTAACTTGATTGAAATGTATGTTTGAAAAAGTTAAATTTGGTATTCAGTTCTTAACTTCTTGATTATAAATTTATAAAAATATGATATTTGTCTTTTATTTTAGATTCCTGGTTCTAGCTTGTGTTCATTTAAATTTTTTTTATATATAATCCACTTATACTTTCGCAAAATTATGTCAGTTTCAGACTTCATAAATTGATATAAAAATATGTTGTATTGCCTGGAAATTATCAAAATTTTAAGATATTCCATACCCCTTCCCAGACCCTGCTGTAATTTGTCTTCTTTCGGACCAGAAGCTTTATGACCATCCTATAAATATACTTAGGTGATAATGTCAGCGACAAAGAGAACAACTTAATACTCACCTGTATACAGCCAAACAAACAAGGGCGTTGCCTACAAGGCCAACTAGGAAGACGATCCCATGAAGAGCTATCAAAAGCCACTCGTAGTGCTTGGGCATGATGTGTGATTGGATGAGTCCCCAGTAGTCATCGTCCGAGATACAGTAGTCATTAGAACACTTCTCGAATGTGTCGTTAAACTCTTGGCTTATGTTCATCTGCAAACAAAAACGTTGTTAATGAAAATTATTTTGTTGTTTTGTAATTTTTCAATGTTCCCTAACTTTTGAAAAAAACTCAAATCGGTCCTAGGTTTTAGCAACATTCGTATTAACATAAATACTGTAGTTTTTAATTTTTTATTTTGACAATTATCATTACAAGTATCAAAGATAAAAAAAAAAATCTGAAGATATAAAATTCAAGAAAATATATAACTATAAATACTTTCACAATAAAAATTCTGGTCGGCGCGTGCATCACACGATTTTTTATATTAACATAATTTCTGAATTTTT
>NW_027112017.1:4923-5205 GCF_000696795.3 Halyomorpha halys
ACTTTTGAAAAAAATACAAGTCGGTACTAGGTTTCAGCAACATATATAAATATTTAGCAACATTTAATTTTTTATTTTGACAATTATCATTACAAATATCAAAGATAAAAAAAAATCTGAAGATTTAAAATTCAAGAAAATATATGCAATAAATACTTTCACAATAAAAAATCTGGTCGGCGCGTGTATCACGCGATTTTTTATATTAACATAATTTCTGAATTTTTTATTTTGACAATTATAATTAAAACTATCAGAGATTAATAAAAAAATTCGAAATTT
>NW_027112018.1:0-1325 GCF_000696795.3 Halyomorpha halys
TTTTGACATTGTGCTTTCGCCAATACTTAACTTATATGTACTACTACAACCCATAACGGGTCAGAGCTACAGTACTTAAAAAAGATGTACTTTTACATGACCAACAGTTGTGCAAGTAGGTGATTTGGTAAGAATATCGTTCAACCACTAGATTTTTATTCAAATAATAAAAGACTTCATGAGGTGAAGGGCTTCCGGACCCACAGGACTGACTCACAGCTACAGTAAAACAGAAAATATCTTACAGCTGAAGCATTCGGATTCGCTGTCAGAAAATAATGATTTCATTAATAAATTAAATATTTAACTTAAGATAAAACTGCTATTTGGGCCGCCCATAGCTCAGTGGTTAAGACACAGTCTTACCAATCTGATGTCTATTGGTGGTGCCGGTTCGAATCTAACCTGGGACGTTGACTTTTTTCATTGAGTGGCGGTCCCACAAAATGAAGAACTTTGACCCCCAACCATGGTTAGACAGTATAGGACACCAATGGGAGTCTTGGCTGAAAAAACAAAAAAAAAAACTGCTATCCTTTTTATGTTTAATTATAATATAATTAACGGTTTTAAATTTCTTTAAATATTAAATCGGTTGATTAATTGCTTTAGAAGCTTCGTCTTCGAGGACCTAAGGACTCTGTCACACGAGTGGCTTTACCCCTCCTTCAGTCGTAAATATTTCTCTTCCATCCTTCCTCTTCTATGTTATCCAATCCCACCGCTCACCGGGCATCTCTGATCAACTTAAATTCAGATCGTTATTATATTCCCGCAACTCATCCGTGGCCTTAAGAGCTGCCCATACTGTATACTTTAATAATATTCATCTTAACCCTGTAAAAGAGATTCGCTACCCTGGACTACATCTGGACAAACGACATACCTGGAATCCAACAAAACTGAAAAGACACGAAAACACGTCGATTCCGACTATTATAGCACGTTCTAAGCTTCTAATATATTACAAAAGACTGATCTACATGACTATAATAAGGCCTGTCTGGACAAACGGAGTTGAGCTTTAGGGTTCCTCTAAACCTTCGAATTCCTCTCGTATCCAATCCTTACAACCGAAATTCTATATTTAACCAATCTAGCCCAAACCATATATCATTCCTTCCATTATAAATTCTCTAACCTTTCTGACCATGCTTTATCTACCATTCCTAACAATCCTCCGAGGCGCCTGAAAATAAGATGGCCTCGAGACCTTCTAATGTAAAAATACTATTAGAGCGCTAGCTTCTCTAAAAATAGGTAGTTTCTCTACAGACATGTATCATACCACTATAATCCAATATCAAATTTACTAGATGTATTTT
>NW_027112018.1:4655-5364 GCF_000696795.3 Halyomorpha halys
TGTATATGCATATATCTGCATATGATATAAGTTATTTGACCGAATTATTTGCATCAATAAGAGGTGAAGAGCTATTTCAAGTCGCGTGATCATTTAGGTTCCCGACCTTGATCCGGTTGGTGACAGGAGTGCCTCTGGAATTTCCTGGACTACATCCTCCTTATTCCTTCTTCTCCAACAAAAATGTAACAATGAATCATCTAGTTCCATGTGAACTCAATGTCTTTAATGTTCTCTGTTATCAGATTTTTATTTTTTTTATTTTATACCAGATCGGCCTGGTGGGCCTTACATGGTTGATATAACCGTTATATTATATATATTTTTTTTAACAGTTGATTATAGGGGGTTATAGTCTCGTACAAAAGACACGCCTAACTACATAAACTGTTATTATTAAAATAAAAAAATAGATAAGAATAATGCTTCTAAATAAAAGAGAAAAGTAAAATTAATAACAAAAAATTATGATATTGGTACACTTAAATAAAACAAACAATTGCTCTTTAATCGTAAAAAGAAACAAGTTAATTTGAAAAAGGGACCAGGGAAGAAAAGAATAATAAAATAATTAATTAATGAATATAAAATTTATAACAGAATGTCCTGCAGCCGCCTGGGCTTCAGTCTTCGGGTTGAGGTTGGGTTTCCCAGGTTGTAGGTCACTGCTCCTTTAACTGTCGGCAACTGGGAGTGGAACTTCATGAAC
>NW_027112018.1:5414-6127 GCF_000696795.3 Halyomorpha halys
TATTAGAGCGCTAGCTTCTCTAAAAATAGGTAGTTTCTCTACAGACATGTATCATACCACTATAATCCAATATCAAATTTACTAGATGTATTTTTTTGTATAGTTGTAAATGTCAATAAATAATTACATTTAAAAAAATGTTAAAATAATAAAAACGGACATTTCATATGAAATCAATAGCACTGATATAGGTAATTCTGAACAGTAGACGATTGCTAAAACAATAGAATAAAAATCCTTTCCACAGTTTTTAATTAATCTAATAGTGAACTATAACAAGTAATTGAAAGAATCTTGACAAAGTTATTATCATGAACAAAAGCTCATCATTTAAAAGCAAAAACAAAACCTTCTTATATTAGTTCACATCGGGACCTCTAGCAGAATTCCAATATACTAGCAACACAGCTATTTTTATTTATTTATTTAATGTGATTTACAACTGTACAAATAATAAATACGATAAGTAAATATGTAGTATGTTTCATTTGCAGTTGAAAATCTTGGGAAGGAACCACCCATTGGCGGTAATTCAAGCATTAATTTAAATTAGAAGTTCCCGTGGCCATCTTCTTTTCAGACGCCTTCGGAGGAATATCAGGGATTGTTAAGGATGAGAGATTAAGAATTAATGGGTTAGAATGGTTAAGGAGTTTGGAATGAAAAGACGCATATCTGTTTTGGGCCAAATCTGCAACGAATGGGATGTTAAG
>NW_027112018.1:9123-9482 GCF_000696795.3 Halyomorpha halys
TCACGAAAAATGTGCCCATCTAATATATCTTGTACATAAAGTTTTTTTAAATATATATTTTTTATTGCAGGATGTAAAAGAGTTAATTGATAGTTTTAAATATATATCAAAATATCAGTAACTGCTTAATTTTTATTTTTTAAATTAATGAAAAACTAGTTAGAAAGATTTTTTTTAAAGTTAACTAAAAGTATTGATCAGCATTAAATAAATGTTTGTTATTTTTTTTGCTATACATTTGTTTTTTTACAAAAAAAAAAAAACTTTTGGAATTAATTGGTCAGTGGTCAGTGCCATGGTGTTATAGTTGTCATGGCAGTACTTTCATACTTGGTCCAGGGTAGTTTTTAATACTGCAT
>NW_027112019.1:0-1048 GCF_000696795.3 Halyomorpha halys
TAATTTAATATTAATATTATAATAATTATTATAAATAAAACTGACTATGATCTGAGGGTTAAGTTTTCACATAAGGCTGGTAGAGCCTATAAACATGTCAACACTTTCAGGGAATTCAGCTGATCACTTCTGTTAAAAAATTATTTATTTGCATTTTGACCTTGATCTACAGGTGATGGTGCTTAACCTGCGCTAATAGTATACCTTATACATATATTGTTGTGACAAAAATTTACTTTAATAGAAATAAAATTGGGAATTATTAAAAACTTTTGCAATGCTTATTAAAAAAAAAAAAATTAGTATCATTTTCAAACTTCATAAGAAATAAAACAGAAATATTTTGGCAAATAAAAGTTTAATAAAGACAAATAATTTCTATACTATTAAGGAAAACTGATTTGATCACTACTCAATCTTATTTTTATTTGTATATAATTTATTTATACATTGTGTTTTATTTAATTTTTTCATTCTTAGACAGCATTGGTGGAGGATATAAGATGGTTGCTAAATGTTTTTTGTCTTGGGTGGTAGTTTTCCTCAATTCTATAGAATACCATAATTTTAATATTTTGTTGTTCTGTTCTGTTCTGGGCACCGATAGATTCTTTAAATTATACAGAGTTTTATCTGATTTAAAAATTATAAATAATCTGTAATCTAATTTTGTGGTGTAGATATGTTATGTAATTTATTTTACGAAATTTTCCTGGTACTGTATCGTTTTTCCCTCAGAATTTTTAAACTATTAGCAAATCAAAAATAGTGTATCCTATATTTTTGTAGACCAAATTATGTAAAGCATATTAAAAAATATATATATATATATTCTCGAATTCGCTTGAAAATGGTGGAGGTATTTGGATTATACTAAAATTGTGGTTATTTTATAGATAATTTTCTTTGGAAAATTGATTTTAAAAGACAATTTTGATGGAGATAACCTTCTATTAGTTAAATTTTGAAAAATTCCATATTCCATCCCCTTCACTCCATTCCAATCAGTAGTAATCTCATGAAAGAGGTTTAGAAAAAAGAATCAGGT
>NW_027112019.1:3318-4046 GCF_000696795.3 Halyomorpha halys
CAGTTGCCGATTAAGTTTAAAATAAAATTTCATTCATATCAGTAACCTACTCCACTGTTATCCATAATATCAATAGATAAAACTCAATTGCCATCTTATAGATTTTGAGTTGTAATGTATTTCAAAAAGCGTTAAAAACTGATTATTACTAAAAGATAGTGTGTTTGAAGATCAGTTAAATGATTTATTTATATGAATAATAATTTACTACAAGTAACAGTAATTCTTTACAGTGTATCTTCAAATAATGAACTTATATGTCTCTTATAGGTAATAGTAGTCTTAAGGTTTCATTAAAAATTACTGTTACTTACAAGTAGTATGATTATTCTAAAACATCACTAGGAATGATCCGGGTGATTACAAGTTTTCCATAGGTCAAAAGAAGAAATGTCTGTTCTAATCAAAATAGTTTCAGTATGTAATTATAAAGTTTCATAATACAACATATATGATCTAACTAGATTTCTTAATAAAGAATAAAAATACGTTTCATATAACCTTTTCTATACAAATACAGCATTGTATTTGTAATAAAACTTAAAATCGATAGCATTATTATTTTCTGCAATTCGCACATAATAATATTCTAAGACACATACCGGGATCCTAACATATTTGAAAATGATCAAACTAGGAAAAAATATACAGTGTAAAGAGTTAAACTAAAATTTATTCAAAGGGCAATTTTTATTTAACTGACGTTTCGTAATTTCTATGGAGTATTT
>NW_027112020.1:0-640 GCF_000696795.3 Halyomorpha halys
AAATTGGGGTGAAATAACTGCCTTTTTTCTCCTCCTGGGCTCTAGTACTAAGACTGATGCTAGGGTGACGCCACAACTAACTCAGCTACAACTGTATCTAATAGTGTTCGCGGTAGGAAAACAAAAGTCGTACAACTTCATTTTTTTTTTGTACTAAGAAAAGTTTTCAATTAGACAATAAAAAAATGCTACTTACGATTAACTGATCAAAGGACCTAGAATAGTCTTAACTATTATACTATGACAATACAAAACCGTATAACTCAAAAACCTTTCGACGTAGAAATGTCTATTAAGACTCAAATTTAAGCTATTTTAATGTACTACTAGTAGATTCTGAGGTTTATCTTCGAAGGAGTAGTAGTTTTAATCTAAATCATGAAATAATGAGACAATGTTAATCATCATGCGTACAATAATTGATTTTAAAATAAAACCAACATATTAATCTATATATCACAGCTTAGTTGTGATAGCGAACAAATATCAATTTTTATGAGATAATTCCCGAAAAAACAGTAAACACAATTTTTGTAAATTTTAAGAAAATTTGGTACGAACAAGGAAAAAAAATTGCAAGGGTGGTAAAAAGTTTGTTTTTTTTTGTTTTAGATTTAAAAAAGATAGAAAATAAAACTTA
>NW_027112020.1:1377-2307 GCF_000696795.3 Halyomorpha halys
TTTTATTAATTCGTCTTTATTAATTACTCTATAGAAATTGCCTTAAGGCTATAATGATACAGGGAACATGTTAAGGTTTTACAGCGATATATTTTACATTATACATTGAGAAGATTTGAATTTTATTTATTATATATTTGTTGATTTTAAACAGGAAGATATATAAAAAAACCCCTACAAAATAAAAATAAACAGTAATTAAAACAGCCAATAATCATAAATTATAAATAATGAAAAAAATAAACAACAAATACACTTGGTCGTGCAGGGAGGACAGTTGCTCTAACACGCTTGAGAATAGGTCATACTCTCCTCACGCACTCTCACCTGATCAAAAAACTGCCACCTCCAACGTGCAAATATTGTCAGCCCATTCTTATGATTAGACATATTTTTGAAGAATGTACTCACTATTTGCCAATAATAAACAGGATAGGACTGATCCCCAAATTTATCAGAAGCTCTCACAGATAAGGAAGCTAAAATTACATAAAGACCATTCCCCATCTTCAGAATTATATTTCATTTTCTTTAGCCTCTTCGCTCATCACATTCATATAATTATATTTTGTCGTATTTATCATTAGTCATAATTTCACATGGAAACTTACTTTATTTTCTATAGTTTGTTCTTGTAATAGCTTTTATTATTTTATTTTCTCAGGAAAACCTCCCTCACTGCATATCTGCATTTTATAGAGGTGACATTGACATGTATTCATGCTTGCTTGAATTTAATTTTAGATACTTTCTGATCGATTAGTAGGTGATGGGGCTCACCTTCTTTTTTTATTGCAGTTACACTATGTGAACTCCTAACCTAAAATGTAATCACCACTTAGCTTTAGCCATCTTTGAGATACTCCTGCAGGTGTTGGTTGACTGAATGAGGGATTTATTAGTCTTCATATTTTCAAAAAATTCATAACG
>NW_027112020.1:3747-4755 GCF_000696795.3 Halyomorpha halys
TTTCTTTAATTATGTTAACCCAATTAGACAATAAAAAAATGCTACTTACGATTAACTGATCAAAGGACCTAGAATAGTCTTAACTATTATACTATGACAATACAAAACCGTATAAACCACATTTGACTTTTTTTTTTTATAATTACTAGTAGAAATTGATGAGTCAGCCAAGTATAGGTTTATACGACTTAAAATCGTTTAAAACAAAATTTCATTCCGAGCTCATGTCTTAAAAACTACCACACTAGAAAATTTAAAAGAATATTATTTAAAGAAGAGCAAATTTGCTGAAATATTAGCCCTGAAAGAGCTACGTCCAATAGTTCTCGAGATATAGCTTTTTAAAAAGCAACATTTCATAAAAATGTACTGAAATATCAGTAGTTAGTTAATTTATTTTGAGAAATAGTCTATACCTCAGGAACTATATGACGTACAGATGTTTATTAACAATCAAATTAAAGCTAGTTTAATTTACTATAAAGTAGTTTATGACCTTTACCTGCGCAGGACTAGTAGTTTTGATGATATTTGCTAAAATAAATTGATTAAACGTTGTTCGGACAAATTTTCATTTGCCAAATTTATATAAAAATATAAAAAGGATATACTGAAATATCGTTCCATACAACATTTTTATTAAATGTTGCTTTTTAAAAACTATTGAACGTAAATAACTCTATTAGGGCTTACATTTTAGCAAATTTACTCAACTTTAAATGATGCTCTCTTAGATTTTTTATTATTGTTAGTAGTTGTATTGTATCGATATAGAGCGCCGAATTAAAAAAATAATTATTTTTAACGTTTAAAGAAACAGCCACCATTTTTTACTCCCCTACCTATACTTGGCAGACGCGTCAATTTTGACTATTAATTATACATAGTTTTCAATTAAGTAATCAAAATTGGGACGAAATAACTGCCTTTTTTCTCCTCCTGGGCTCTAGTACTAAGACTGATGCTAGGGTGACGCCACAACTAACTCAGCTACAACTGTATCTAATA
>NW_027112021.1:0-1341 GCF_000696795.3 Halyomorpha halys
TAACGGTTATATCAACCATGTAAGGCCCAGGTATAAAATGAATAAAAATATAAAATAAACTCATATTAAAGCTTGAGTCGTAAAGTAGTTTTTGAAGTTTATCTTCGTAGAAGTAGTAGTTTCCATGATATTTACAGAATAAATTAACAAAATGTTGATTTCTAGCTGTTTGGACAAAAATTTGGTTTTATGAAAAACTATATCTTAAGACCCATTAGACGTACATATGTCTGCAAGAACTCAAATTAAAGGTAGCTAAATATAGTATTAAGTAGTTTATAACGTTTATCTTCGTAGGGGCAGTGGTTTATGATATAAATTTTTGTCTGAACAACTAGAATTCATTTATTTTAATATCACAAAAACTACTACTCTTACGAAGATAAGTGGTATCCACTACTTTATAGTACGTTAAAGTAGGTTTTATTTGAGTGCTGGCAAACATCTGTCAATCTAATACTTCCTGAGATATAGTTTATCATAAATCCAAAAAGTTTGTCCAAACAATTAAAATCAATATTTTCTGAATTTATTTAGTCAAATATAATAACTACGGAGATAAGCTTCTTTATGACACTAGCTTTAATATGAGTGCTAATAAACATTTGTACCTCGATTCGTCTCTGAATATAGATTTTTCTAAATAAATTCACTAACAACTGATGTAGGTAGCTTTGAATTTTTTTTTACGCTTGGAAACAACCACTTTTTTTATTACCACTTACGATACTTAGCAGCCTTATCAATTGTAACTAGTAATTATACATAGTTTTCAGTTAAGTAATAAAAAATTGGGGTGAAATAAGTGACATTTTTATCCAAAAGGTTCTTGTACTAGGAGGACATCCCTAGTTTTACCTAGATCTGAGCGTATTAGACATCTCTCTAAACAGGAACCATTTTATGTAAAAGCGGATAGTAATAACGAATCCCGAGGTTCATTCTGGAGGTGACATTTGATTTTAATCCCAAGACTAAATAAATGGGCCTAGTATTCTTTTTTCATTTATTTATTTAATGTGATTTACAACTGTACAATAAGTAAATATGTTGTATGTTTCATATACACTTGAAAATCTTGGGAAGGAACCATCCATTGGTGGTACTTTAAAAATTAATTTAAATTAGAAGGCCCCGTGGCCATCTTCTTTGCAGACGCCTCGGAGGATTATCAGGGATTGTTAAGGATGAAAGATTAAGAATTAATGGGTTAGGATGGTTGGGGAGTTTGGAATGAAAAGACGCATATCTGTTTTGGGCCAAATCTGCAACGAATGGGATGTTAAGGTCTTTGTGAATGAGTTTATTTGTAACGTAATAAGGAGCATCAATGATTTTGGA
>NW_027112021.1:5837-6737 GCF_000696795.3 Halyomorpha halys
ATGAAACATTTGCTTACAGCGCATCAGAATTAAGATGATATTCATTGGAAGAGACTTAATAAGTACTTAACTTAATATCTCTCGCTTAATGTCGTCGCAAAATTATGCTTAACAGTTTCCAATCGCGTATCGCTAGAAGTGAAATTACTGAATTAAAAATCGATCACTTAGCCACTGAGGCTAGAAAAGAGAGCGGAGTAATTAACAAATTATCTCTGGCAACTTAGTTCGTCCATTTCGTCCATTAGGATGATTAGCCAAGGGAAACAGGCCTCCATGGACTTTATTAAACTCTAGCTTAGAATATTTTGTATCCCTTGATAGTTCAATATCAGCAGAACACTTCTCCTTAAGGAATATTTTTGTGGTATGGATTATTTATTTATATATGTTTGTAATGATGTTACGTTTGGTTTATAATTAAGGAACATAATTTGCAAAATATATAGTCAATATATTTTTTTAAAATTTTATATTTTATTTAAGATAATTAGTACAGTCTCCCACAACGGATATAGAAGAATAAAAGAAACAAAAAACTATAATAGGAGAATAAAACAATGTAAGTAATAACAATAGTATTCACTGAATTAGAAGCAAAAAATTAAAGTAATAATAATAAAATAAAATACAAGTAATATAAATAAAAGAAAATTGTATCCTGATTTGTATAAATAAAAATATGAATCTATATCAAACAATATAATAAATTGGACTGATAAAAATATTTAAAAAAATAATTTATGTACAAAACAAAGAAAATTAAATTTAAGTAACAATAAAATAAATAAACATTCGTACTTATATACAATATTTACATTCTGCAGGGGGAGACCCCCGTGTGGAAGGCAAGAGATCACAGGGAGGAGATCTCAGCGTCACTGTTATTGTAAAGTGAAT
>NW_027112022.1:0-5120 GCF_000696795.3 Halyomorpha halys
AACTAATATATAAATTTTAAAAAAATAGGTATATATATAAATAAGTTGAAATAAATGAATAAAAAAATTAAAAAACAAATAAATAAGTTGAAATGATAAACAAAGTAAAAATAAATAAATAGTTATTAACTTTTCTGAGAACATTTATTGTTTTGGGATTTAAAAGTGTATTTTTGTTTTGTATAACTTTACATAAAGATGGATATCGGTTTTCTTGTTCCAAACCACAAAATGCATCTTATTTTTAAATTTCTTTTAAAGGGATGTATGTGGATATAGAAATGCAGTAATTATGAAATGTTAATAATCTCCGTAAATTTGAACCCATTAGCTATTATTTGAGTTATTTCATTTTCCTGAAAAGTTGTGGATCCATATACATGTAGAGGTTGTGGATAGTAACTATAATCATAATGATCTTGAAATCGGACCCCACTGCTCTCATTCCATTTTTAAGATTCTTGCATTTATTTTAAACAATTCACAATCACTTTTTTTGCAACTTGTTAAAGGTGTTGGTTTTCGGGACATGAAGAAATAACTTTATGTAGTAATAAGTAATATAATTCGAGCTATATTTACAATGCGCTTAAAATTAGAAACTTGAAACGCACCATTCCCTCCCTCTCTGGTAGCCTTATTCTTCTTAAGCTTGAAAAGGACACTTATAGTGAGTATTTTGGTCAATATGCGACGTATCACTATCTTAAAAGATGAGATAAGAAAACAAATAAAGACATTCATTCTCGACCGGATCCACCCCACTAAAAACCCCAACGAGCGACAGTCCTATATCACTTTTGAAATATAAAAATGAAATGGGAAGAGGAGACTTAGATACTTAAATCGGGCATTTTAAAATGTGCTTCAAATTGGAAAACGACGTGACATTACCCGGTATTATATCAAATAAGAGTACTGAATTGAAGTTTATTGTATTTGATTCAATTTCATTTTATAATTGCTGAATTAATATAACCTCTTTTGCCTCTGAAGAATATAAAATTAAAAAATTAACAAAAATTCGTATTTTTAGACACACTATTTGAAACCAATAAACTACGCTTGCGTTGGTAACCCACTTCAAAAACTTTTTGGGGAAGAAAAACCTAAGTGTAGCAAAACTAGGAATATTCGTTTATATGAGAAGACCCTTTTCAAAAAATCCTAGATATCTCTTTTAGAAAGGATGGTAAAATTGGTGGCTTTGAGCTACATCTTTTATAAAACTTTTCCCCCATAATTCCAAAATTACTGACATATATGGATGATATTAAATTACAAACATTTGATGAGAGGGTTATTTTTTAATTTGTTGCAAGAAATTTATTAAAATTATTTATTCTTATCGTACTTCCTTAATTTTCTATCGCTTAGTGTATATAATTTTTGTTTTTATTTATCTTACATCATCTTTTCTATTTTTACGTTTCCTGTTCATTTCAAATGTTATGGTCTACGTTATTTCTTTTTTTATATATACCTATTATGCTACATGTTATTGTTTATTTCCTTTTGTTCATTTTTATATATTTTTTCCCTCATATATTTAAATAATTTTTAATCACACCTTACTTCTTCGTATCTTAGTATCCTACGTTGTCAACACACTTTTATTTGTCCTGTATCTTTTCTAGCCCTGATGAAACTCTTCAAAATGGGGTGAAACTTCAGCAAATAAATAGTTTTTAACTATATTTTGTACCTTTTGACTGTACCTCGACCATATACTTTTCACATTAGATTTACTTTGTGCCCTCCTATTCTGAATTACTGCTCTTAAAGAGCAAGGAAGATTATTATTGCTACTTGTTTTTCCTTTAACTGCCTGTTAAATCTATGAAAGTCATAACAGAATGAATAAAATAATTTTGTGCATTTAATTATAAGGCTAAATGTAAAATCAATACAAATTTAAATTGAAAGTGAACTAGATATCAATCCTCCATTATAAAATCCCTAACCACTCAAGCCCATTAGCTTCTAACCTTCCTTCCTCCTTTTTTCCTTGCAATCTACCGAGGCATCTGAAAAGAAGATGGCCTCGAGACCTTATATTGTAAAAATGTTTTTAGAGTGCTACCAATGGGTAGTTTCTCTACATGCCTGTGCCATACCATTATGATCTTTCAAATTTTCTTGTTGTATTTTATGTACAGTTGTAAATATCAATAAATAAAAAATAAAAAATATGCTGATATTTACTCTGTCTACTGTATATTAATATAAAAGAATAATTTCAAGGGGCACATGTCCTCAAACAAATAAAAACCTTCATCAAGAGTTTTTAATTATGATTTTTTAATTGTTAATTGATAAAACAACATCCATTGACTCTATATTCATAACAGTTCAGAACATCGTAAGAGGGGTTAGGTATGATCGGTCTGTACAATGCTTCTACAGTCATCGTGTAGCTTGGGCCAAATGGACGTGTAGGTACATCAATAAGACAAGAGCCTAGCCTTCCACTCGAGGCACGGCCTGAGACAGGATGAGGCCCGCAGATTAATACGAAGGGAGCACATGTTCCCACAGGCGGACGGACCGAATACGGAGGCCATTCTCACCAGTCACCTGGTGATTGATTCCCGGCGAGCAGTTACGTCAGTGCGGTTTGAAAAATTAAACCTCGCCGGTGATGGATATCCACCGGGAGCCAGGCAGTGGCTGGAATTAATTAGAAATCAAAGAAATGTCATCGGGTCGACATTCAGAGGCGCAGTCTTGCGCAACTGGCCATTAGTCCTAGCTGCGCCTTCTGGGGAGGGCGCGCCCCGGCTTTTCAGGAGGGTACGAAGTGGAGGTAAAGGAAACTAAAGGAAAAATAACACGGATTCACGGACTCATATAGTTATTAAAATTTATAACTAATAATTATTAAATACAAAGCTTTAAAAATTCAACTAAGTTTTATTCTTTTCACTATCGAAAACTGTATATTTTACTTAGTATAGATCAGTGGTTGAACGCGGCCTTACAAATTTGGGATCTGTTGCTGGTACCAGTTCGAATTCAGCCAGAGGCGTTAACATTTTTCATTGCGTGGAGGTCCCACAAAATGAGAAACTTGACCTCCAACCATAGTTAGGCAGTAAAGGACTCCAATGGGAATCTTGGCCGAAAAAAAAGAAAAGAAAAAAGATGGATGTTTATCTTTAATTTATTATTATAATGTTACAAGAGACCATGTATGATCGGGCAAAAGTGAGGATATAATGATTCCTCGACTGCAAGAGATAATTATACAGTGTATACAACGTTATGGAGTGCAACTGAGAGTTTTTTTACCAGTTCAAAGATGGAAGCCAGGTGAGGAGTTTGGAACATCGAAATCTTTATAGTAAGGTAAAACAGGTTAATGTATAGGATATTCAGAGTACGGAATTGTATTTATTTATGAATCTGCAGCAGCTCTAATTGGAGTTGCTGGTTTATTGAGAATCCTGTGGTCAATTAATTAAATCAATAGATTCCTGAACAGATAATGCTTCATCTGAAATGAGAAAGCAGCGCAAGAAGTCAAATATTTGCCATCAATTCTGCCATAGTTGCAAAGTGACAGGTTGCCGATCTAATGGAAATGGACTAGCAAATAACAATAGGTCAACTCATTGCATAAAACTTCTGGAGAGATGTTTCTTCGCATATTTTATTGAATTTTTTTTGCCCTTATTCTATCTGACTTTGGCTTAGACCATATTAATTGCAATTCCTTGCAATATTATGTAGCAGTGAAAACAATAAATTAGGGTTCATGAAAACTTTAGCCATATTACGGTAATTGTTGCAATTAGCATATGTTTGTCAGAAGATTTGCATATGTTATATGTTTGTCGGAAAATTGGAAAGTAACCAAGCGGAGAACAAATGTAATGTTGTCTACCATTGTTATTAGTAGGGATAGGATTTTGATGTAAAAAATTTAACTGTATACATAAATATGGATTTATATTTGCAGATATATGTAATCAAAAAAATGAAAATATGGACCCAAATTAAATTTTTTTTTAAGGATTTCAGTGCTTATTTAAAAAATTGTAATTAATAAAATTTTCTCGAAAATAAAAATATCAAAGTAGAAATTAATAAAAAGTGCATACACTTATACATTTTTTCATCTTCACGTCCAAAAACGTTTAAAAAAAAAAGGATCATTTTTAGATTTTCTTGGAAAAATTGGCAACATTCACAAATCAATTTGGTCGAAGTTAAAATTTGTATTTGTTGAACGACCTTTTCACGTCGAACGATGTGAAAGGTGGAAATTTAAGAGCATAGCTCCTGAAGTTTTTCTTTGTACCGGCGTACAATATTTTGCAAGTAGTCAGGGTGATTTTTGTAATATCTAATTTTTGTTTTAGTTCGGTTCCATAATTTCCTTTGGCCATCCTTCCTTTCATTTTTCAAATTAATTAATGTTTTGATTTTGGCAAAATGTATACCAGCGCCATACTTTTAGTTTCCAACTGTTTTACAGAACGAGATAAAAAAGTCAAGTGAGCTATGTAAACTTGATCATGTTTTAATTCCGCATTTTCACAGGCTTTTTCTATCGCTGCCGCAGAAATAACATCAAGAGTGAATGTTATTAGTTTTATTTTTTCGTAGTTCTCTGTGTAGCACTCAGTTTCCACTAACCAAATGTCCTAGCGAGAAAGGACTGGTTGGGTATATAAACAAAGCTCTCTGGTAAATATCTTTAAATATATTAATACGACCTGGAGTTTTTAAATATATATATTTTTTTTTGCATTAAATATGAATGCATGCTCCTTACTTTGTCACAAATAAAATCATACATAAAAACCTTAATGTTCCACATGTAACCGATCTAGCACGAACCAGATATCAATCCTGCCATTATAAACTCCCTAACTACTCAAGCCCATTAGTTTCTAACCTTGCTTCCTCTTCCATTCCTGACAATCCTCCGAGACGACTGAAAAAAAGATGGCCACAAGACCAGCTAATATAAAACGTCATTAGAGTGCTACCAATGGGTAGTTTCTCTACAAGCCTGTAACACTCCAATTTAACTGAGATTAGAATTACTGAATGTATTATTATGTACAGTTGTAAATAGCAATAAATAAATATTAAAAAAGAATATATATATA
>NW_027112023.1:0-337 GCF_000696795.3 Halyomorpha halys
CTGTTTCCTTCCACCCTGTATCTCAGGATAAAATAATTACTTTATTTTGTTTTTCAGTTTATATCATGGATTGTTTATTATCACAATATTAAAATTCTCTCTTGATCTTTGATGTTAGCATTTTCTTTAGAATCCCGACATAAGGAAACAGGTAGGTACTCACAAAGGAATCTTTCATGTTAATATAAATTTTTTATGTTAGTAACTAATAACTAATCCTGAATTTCGGTAGGATTTAACTTTGATTTTCGTGAGGAATTTAATTTATTTTAGTTACTTTTCATTTCATTTATATTATTGTAGGAGTGTGGCTAAACAAAGGGTAAGCTACTGAACT
>NW_027112023.1:3623-4033 GCF_000696795.3 Halyomorpha halys
CATCATAATCTCAAAATAGTATAGATAGTAACACAGAAAGTATTAAAAGCCAATTATTTCCCGCCGGACCCGCCCCAATAAAACCCCAAGGAAGCGAGGTCCTGCATCACTTTTAAAATATTTGCTTAAAACGGGAAGAAGAAACTAGTAGTTAAATCAAGCAATATTTAAAAAGTGCCTGAAATCGAATAACGCTGTGAATATTTATAATAAATATTTGGTCATGTTTATAATTAGTATTGATCTTAAATGGAATCATTGTCTGTTTAAACTATATGATATTACTTGACAATGGACTGTTTCCTTCCACCCTGTATCTCAGGATAAAATAATTACTTTATTTTGTTTTTCAGTTTATATCATGGATTGTTTATTATCATAATATTAAAATTCTCTCTTGATCTTTGATG
>NW_027112023.1:9578-10874 GCF_000696795.3 Halyomorpha halys
TTAAACATAAATAAAAAAATGAAAATTTCATGGAAAATTATATCGTTATTTCATTAAATATTATGGCTTCGTATGCCTTGGAGGCCTTCAATACTTTATTTTGTAACCATCAAATATTTTTTAAGTAGACTGAAACGTAGATGGGGGGATTGCGTTAAAACTGATTTAGTAGAATTGGATTTAAAGGCGGAGGATTTAGAGAGCGATTGGTGGTATCGACATCTAACTTTCGGGTTCGTTAGGCCTTCATTATCATTATTATTAAAGTGCATTTTATAAGTAAGCAGCATCCAATCAATTAATTTTATTTCATTTAAGATGATACAAATATTTTTGAAATTTTAAATGTCGAAATACTTTCCTATAATATTTCAATTTAAATTGTAAATTTAAAGTCAAGATCACAGATCGAGCAAGTCCAGTTCTTATGCCGAAAGAGACAACTGAAGATAGTATTATATATATGTGAACTACAAACGCATACCTCATTGAAATGTTGGTCTATACTACTTAACTGAATTTGTTAAACAATATTCGTTATAAAACAAAAATTCTTATCTAAATAGTGCAATTAATAATAATAATAATAAAATCTAATTGCTAACCAATAAAAAGACTTTAGAATGAACTGGATCTGGAAAAGAAATAGGCGGTTTAGTACAGGCATTTATGGTGGGAAAGGTCTCATTATTCAAGTACCTTGAAATCAGAGATACTTTCATAGTATCGTAGGCCATCTTGAATTTCGTTTTGTGTTATAAAATAATAACCTTCAGTAATGTTAAGGCCTGATCATACAGTAAAGTGAACTTTGTGTAATATTAACTGTTCAACCCTCGTTTAAATAAATTTTAATTTATCAAACAACATTAATGTAATTATATTTCAAGTGTCAAGAAGCGGATGGATTCTTGAAAAGTTAATTTAGAAGAAACCAAATAACACCTATTTGGTACAACTATAAGTCGTCTCATGGGATATACTTCAATAACAAGTATTGTTACATTTATTGTTTGTATAATGTTTTTGTTAAATTTCAATTTATGTATTTATATTTATTCTGTTTAATGTTATAATAATAATATAAAAGCAAAGAAAGCCGAAGGTTCGAGCCGACATTAAAATATAACATTAATTTCCTGCCTCGATTCTATTTCCTCGTCTATTTTATTTTTTTCATGTTACCGTTGTTCAAGAACCTAAATACTTGAATCTATATACCTATTTTGAAATAGTATATAGACACGTCCTCTCCGTAAAGCCAATAAGGTGGCAGGGTATGAGAATAGACCAGCA
>NW_027112024.1:0-12237 GCF_000696795.3 Halyomorpha halys
TTATTCTGTTTTAGTCCAGATCACCATTTGTCTTAAGGATTATGGATACTTTACAAATATAAACTTCTTAATGAGATATTATGGTTTGGATTCCACACAATAGATTGTGAAACTTTGGAGCTGTTTGGGCCAAGGACAGGACCGGGGGCCCAGCCCTACCTCAGCGCCCATTTGTCATGGAGCGGTAATTAAGAAATTTCATTCAGAATCAATTAATTTATGCTCGTTATTGAATGCGCCTCGATGACATTGTTAGTAGCTCACTATGTTACGTAAGAGTTTTTTAGGCCCATGGTAGTGTTTTTATTTTTTAAGCTACTTAAAACTACCTATAAGCAAATATAGCTTAGCATATCCACGTCACACGTTGTTATAGTGCTTTATTGTGTACCTCATTATAGTATAAGAGCAAGGGTGAAAAAAAAGGCAGTTATTAAGACAGTTCACCCCCAACTTTTCATTGCTTTAATAAAATCTATGTATATATAATTACAAGTCAAAATTGACGAGTCTGCCAAGTATAGGTAGGGAGAATCAAAATGGCGGCTGTTTTAGAACTTTGAAAAAATTAACTTTTCATTCAATACCTTGAAAACTACCAACAACAATAGAAAATCTGGTATCATTTAAAGTAGAGTAAATTTGCTTAAATATTAGCCCTAACAGAGCTATTTACATTCAATTGTCCCGAAACGTTGAACAAGAAAATTAGGGAAAAAAATAGTTATAGGAGACCTTAAGAGTTAATAGAAGACCCAAGAAACACCATTGAACCTCTATATTATTTATACATGAGTACTCTTTAATTAAGAGTAGTTGTACCACAGATAAAACTTAAACGAGTTTTTATTTTCTATTTCCAGTCAGCTTTAAATTTATCACTGTTCCATTCGGCTAAGCTGTTTTCTAATATTAATTTAAATTTCTGATTATAACTCTTACATCATTTAGCTCAGTGATGAAGAGTTCATGACCGAGCGATAATAATAAACATTGACGTAAGTTAGGGATGACACAAAACCTCCTACAGAAATGACTAAGCCGGACCTGATCAAAGAACAGAAGAGCTTTGATGAGCAGCCAGGACTTAGCCAGCCTGCAGATCCTGCAGATCCCTATCTGAAAGATTTACTGCACCGTAGGTACATTATACTCTTTTTTGGCCGCTTCGAATTTACATTCACGCATCTTTCCAAATTCGCTTACCCTTTTTCCTTCTCTCTCGACTGCATTTTATTAGGACCTCGTTCAGGATCGAGGGGGATTTATTACTGACGGAAATATTTTCCGAAAATGAGATGTGGAATCTGACACAGCTGGGAGTAATTGGCCGAATCCTCGGCGAAAATATAAATGGGCTCCCGATCGTGCCTGACCTTATTCATGGGTGAAAAAGTCGTCCTATTAGGAACTGCCGGGCTGCCGGCCACACACCGGGGGTCGATGGACCCTGTCTCTTCTGATGTAGTGTCTATCTGCGCTGTCCCGCTGGGGGTATGTCATGTCTCTCGATATGGTTCGTATGTTCTATCTATTTCTGTCAGTCAGAATCAGTGTGAATATTGTATTACAGCCTATTCCTAGATTGCCAATGTTCCTCAATATCAAGTTTTAAAATATTGAGTTATATTATAATATAAAATATTATATTATAATATAATACTGATAATATTTTATAATATCTTACAAAAAAAGAAATGTCTGTGTAGCTAAACCCAATTGATAAAGCTTTATATTTTATAATAACTTTTTTTTTTAAATTTATTGATATTTACAATTGTATAAAAATATACAAAACCAGTAAATTTGTCGTTAGTTATAAAATCGTATTACTCAATCACGTAGCGAACTTACCCCTTGAAAGAGCTCCGATAACATTTCTAGAGAAGATCTCGAAGTCATCTTCATTTCAGGCTCCTAGGACAATTATCAGGTAATGAAGGTGAAATATGTTAAAAAGAAAAATACTTGATGAGAACATAGTTGAACGAGGATAATATATATGAGGAGAAGTTAGTTATGAGTTTCGGCCAGAATTTCTAGTCTTCATCAGGGATAAGAACAAAGAAAAAATATAGAAAATGATTAAAGTAAATAATTATGCAGAATGAAAATTAAAAAAAATAAAGTAACGAAAGTAGTGGAAAATAAGATATATATAGGTAATTATTTTGTTACTAAATTAATTATTATATTACTGCACAATTATTTACTTTAATTATTCTGTATCATTTTTTTTTTATTCATTGGTTATCTTGCTCTTTGTTCTTAGCCCCGATGAAGACTGGAAATTCTGGCCGAATCGTTATTAAATATGTTATTTCAACTTATTTGTGTTACCGCACCCCTAATCATCTTCTCCTCATATATATTATTCACAGTCAACTATCTTCACATCTAGTATTTTTCTTTTGAATATATGTACACGTATGTAATGTTTGTAGGGCTTGTAGACAATTTATTATTTTGGTTACTTTTACATATTTAAATATATTGCTATTTCTGGTAAGTTTTCTTATTTTTATTTCTCCTACTTATTTCTTCTTATTATTAAGCTTAATGATACTCAAATTATTTAAAAATTTGAAATTTTTAGTGTTAGAAACATGGATGTAAAGTAAAAGAATACTGCTGAAAACTCTTAAAATTTAAATTTCTTTAGATGGGAATAATATAAGTAATGCACAATCACACACAAATATACCATTATTTTGAAACTAAGTATTTGTACTAAGTCCAAGTCAAATATAATATAGTAAATTAACATATACTTTTCGCCAATTTTTATTTAATAATAATTATCTTAGTTGCAAATTTTATTAAACGCTTCCAAACTTACTTACCCTATTATTTATTCCGTTAATTAATTTACACGTATCATTTAAAGGTTTAAAAGCAGGGAATTGATAAGTTAGTTTAAAAGTTTAAATTATGAGAATTAGAGAGACACTCTATTCAAGAAGCAGTTCCGTCCACCTATATGTTGCTACACACAAATCATAAAAACCCTATATTGTCATGAAAAATTATATTCCATTAAAATCTAAAAAAAAAATTCAAATCATATCTATTTTTACTTTTTTACTTATGTATTTTAGTTAAAATTACACACTAGCTTCTGTAGACGGTAATTTTAAGTTTATATGTGTTCCTTATTATTTAAATAGATCCATTTTTTTCGTTGTTTTTTTTATGAATAAACTCATTTCATTCAACCTGATTCACACAAACAATCAATATATTTATATATATACATAGTTCTAACTTATTTAGTAGCTCACATAATATAATCTGAACTCAAGGATTCAACTCTAACATCCTCATGCAGTAATTCAGTGCTGAGATATAGATGCAAATTCCAATTTATTATCGAGGAAGAACATTCCCTGACCCACATCAATGAATAATAGGCAGTGCTTATGGACGGCCGAATCATTGTGTGCCTCCCAAATGGGAAATTCCAGTCACTCCAGCCTGTAGAGATAAGTAGGAGATTAATATTTGTATATGCAAATTCCTCCTTCTTCCGGATCGATTCGAAAAAGGACACGGAGATATTCTAATGGGAAGGACCGGGCGAAAAGGGGGAAAAAGGAAGACTAGTGACGAAGAAGGAGTTGGCAGTGTAAACAGTAGCGATGGAGGGGAAGAGATATTAACATAATATGGAAGGACCATGGCTGCGCCCGTCCTCCGTAATCCTCCTTAATTGACTAGGATTAGCTTTATCGGGTCCTTTTTCTTTATTTTCGCTTCATCGGCAAGGTTAGAACCCCACCGCTGTAGTTCGCGCGCTCGGGTTGCGTGTCCTTGTTGTACTCCTGAATTGCCTAATGTCACACACATTAAATGCAATCCTTTTCGAATTAATCACTGAAAGCAAGCTGGTAATCGTAAATAAATGTTATCTTTCATCTATTTCATGCCCACTGCTCCATTTACACCATAGCAATGCGAGCGTTACCTTGGAATTATTATCAGATAATGCTAGAGCTTGCTTCGTTATCAGAGCTTGGTTAAAAATTCTACATAAACAATCCTATCCATTATCCTCTCCACCTATGCCGATGACATATATCTGCTGTAAATGAATATTGACCTATTTTTTGCATTCCAAACTATATTATCTCGGATCGATAACATTCATATCTGGGATTAACATTATCGAAGATAAAATAGTGAAATCTAAAACAGCTCTCTTAGCTCTCTAGAAACCATAGACACTGACTATTTTTTTAATTATAAAGAAGATGGTCGGGGAGCGGTCAGAAGAAAACAAAAATAATTAAAACTATTTATTTGCCGACGTTTCGCTTCACTTTGTAGAGCTTCAACAAAGTATAAAAGTACAAAAATAACTAAAAATAATTAGACTTAGGATGATAAATAGATACAAAAAATTAAATCAAGGTAGGGTTAAAATATAAATATGAAAAGAAAATTATGAACAAATGAACAAAAAGAAGACATAAACAGTTATAATATAAAAAAGACAATGATAAAAATATAAGCTATTAGGTTAAAAATGAACAGGAGACGTATATATAATACGTAAAAATAAAAAATAAAATTTTAGAATAAACAATTTAACACAAAATAAAAATAAAGAAGTAAGTTGAGATTAAATAAAATTCGAGAAATAAAATAAAAAATAAAATTAATAATAATAAATAAGTAAAGAACAAATCAGGACCACCCACTTGTTCCAGTTAAGAGATATTGAAACAGTGACGAAAAATCCTAAGTTCACATATTACTGGAAGGGAGGCGACCGTTGAACATCCTTTAGCGGTTTTGTTTTTATACCCTAAATACGCGATATACAAAAAAAAAATATTAAAATTTGATAATAATAATAACTATAACAACTTGCTAATTTAGGAAGACTAAATATTAATTAAATGATTGAACGTAACTAATATTAAAAAAAAACAACATAAAATGATTGAAAATATAGTTAGGATAATACAATGAATATAATATAGATATAATGCAAGAAATGTAAAAGAAGCATGTAAAGAATATCAAAGTAAAAATTTGAAATAAAGAATTTTTTATGATCTTTCATTTTATTTTATTTTTTTACTTAATTGTTCCCGACTCATCCTTTATTCATAAATTTATTTAATTTTACGAAACTTTACGGAAAAAAAATTAATAAATTAAATCTAAAAAATCGCTACAACCCATGAAGGGTCAGGGGTTCAGTACTTTAGGGGTATTCATGATATTGTGTTAAATGCAAAATGTTTTACCATGTTAAATGTTATAAATATAGCATTGTGAGCAGCCCTATATAAAATCATATTAAATGATAAATGCATAAGAGCTCCTAGCGGATTTTTTGAGTAACTTGTTTAGTAACCTTTCCTTTCAAAACTTCATGTTATTGTTTACTTCTAAGTTTTGATTACAGTAATTTATTACTACTTACCTAAAATAAGAAAAAAGTAAAAGTGTTAAAGTTTAGCTACTGATTATATTTTTTAAAAGTCCAAAACACAAGAAAAAAGAAAAAAAAAAACACAAACTACAAGTAATTAACCTAACACGACAACAAATAAAAGGGTGACAAGCTCACCGTGACGTCATTCTTCAGTTAACAGACATAGTAACAGACTCTCAGCCATGTTACTTGTTATATCGTTTTAACTTAGTTAAAGGAGGAAATATTTCTCCATTTAACATAAGTTTTTCCGTTTAACACGCTTTAACATGTTAAACTAAAGATCATGAATACCCCTTTTGTAAGAGAGTACTGTTGTTACTTGACCAACGGTTTTGCAAGGAGGTGCTTTAATTAGAATCACGCTCGACCACCAGATTTTTGCCCAATTAAGGGTACCCGACTCAGGAGGCCGGGAGGACCCAAGGAGGGCTCCAGAACCCACAGGAGTTGACTCACGGCTACAGTTTAACAGAAAACAATTTTCTACCGAGCCGGATACGAACTCCTTGGAGTTAGTAGCTTCAGACCTTACACTTTGAAAATGATAAATATATAAAACAATATTAACATATGGTAATATCTTACCTGGGAAATCTTCCTCTTTAGTAATTTCACAGGGATACTTGATGCTCTCATTTACACGACTGTAATAAGGCCTATCTGGACTTAAGGAGTTGAGCTGTGGGGCTCCACTAAGCCATCGAATTCCTATCGTATCCAATCCTTATTATCAAAAATCCTTCCTTAAATCCTTAATGCTCTTAACTTTTATCACAAATAAAATCATCCATCAGAACCCCTATGTTCCATATGTCATATGGTATGATTTCTATAAGATAAGACGTTAATACAAGATGTCATTATAAGAGGAGATGATATCTATCTCCTAGCTATACTATTATTTTTTTATGTTTATAATTTTCACCACCTTTTAGAACAGTATATTTAGTTTAAATTATAACTATTCGTAATCAGTTTTATTAATCCAAGTTTCGAAATGATTTTGTTTTCCAATCAAGGAATTCCGATCTTTATTACCTTTTTTATCCTGAATGTTGACTCGAACCGAACTGGGTCATGTTACGCCAGTGATTGCTATTGTAGTCCTGGAGTGGTCTATATCCTGGAAGGCGGTAGGGACCTATAGTCCGTTCTTCGCAGTATTTTCTCTTTGCCCTATTCAGGACCTGGAAGAATATCGGGCTCATTAAATGGAAAAACGACTTGTGCCCTGCGTCGGATCGGGTTTCGAAAAAGAGAAATTTACCTACCACAGTCGTTTATGCAAGTACGGTGTGTCTCCACAACGATTTAATGTCTTTGAGGCTTCCTTTTATGATGCAAAAAGTAATTTATAGAAATGTGAAATGAATTACAAGGTACAAGGAACATTCACAATGAATTATTCCCCAGCTTCTTTTACACGAATAATTTCTTTGAATTAATGTTGAATGTCCTTGGAGTTTTCTTAACTCAGCAAAATTATTGTACAATTCTTTATTGGAAGAAGATAGTTGACCGCATGGAATAGAATGTAGGAAGATAGTCCGGGTGATGGTCAATAAAGCTACCAAAATATCTAAACATCTATTTATTGCTAACCAAAGTTTCGCCTCCTAAATGTAAACAAGATAGAAACTTTGTAAGAATTGGCAGAACATTAAAAAAAATATATAAAGAAAATATTTTTGTATTTTAAATATATAAAATAAATAATGATAATAATTTAAAGAAGTATACTTATAGGTGAATGGGAAACTAATTACTAATAAATACACCCAATTGTGATAGAATTCTAAATACAAAACTAGAGTAATAAATCTTAGAAAAGTACTCGTTAGAAATGGTTCTAGATTTGGTAAAGATATAGGTGTATATGGTGAACAGAAGGGTAAAGTTAATGTGGCAAAGGTGAGGTATATTAAGCACGTAAAAGGAGATCAGTAAAAATAACTAATAAAAATAGTTGGGAATTACTTGTCTGATTGAAACAAGGATGATAACTGATAATGCAGGAGAGAGGGACAGTATAAATTTCCTCACTTCTTCACTAAACGTCAGAAAGGGTGACTTTTGAACAGAAAATTTTCACACCATTCTGGCTTTTTAAATAACATTTATTTCTTCAAATGTTTCGAGACTTCTCACATTCATCAAATTTTAATGAGAACCAATCTGAAATATTTAGAAATAAAATCGGAAACATTACAGAGTTTTTTCAAATCAATATAAGTTTCCACCAGGCCACCAAAATGTAGTCGGCTTCCCTTCAGGGTCCATGTGGTATCATAATTTACTATTTTTTGTTTATTTATTTTTTAAAAGGACTTTATAAGTAATAAATGTATAAATGATTTGTTTTATGAAAAATATTTCTTATTTTTTAGAAGTTATAAATATAAGTGAAAGAGGGAAAATGTTTTGTAATAAAATTTTAAATCTAGGAGATATCACTTTATTATAAAAAAAGTTATATCTGACCATGGCAATTAGCCTGCAATTTTGAGTTTTTAAAAAAGCAATGACATCAATATTGAAGGTTGTATCTTTGAGAATGGCCTGAGGGCCGAAACATTGGAAAATTTTAAAGAATAAAAGTTGAGAGAAAAAAAAGGATCAAAATTGTGTAAATTGATAATAAAATATTTCTTATATTTTTTTGCTATTAACTAGACAAAAAACCAAACAGTGTGAAGTTTTTGTCTGGTGTATCTTCATTACAACAAAGTAACTTTAAGATAAATTTATAATTTTTTTTTAAAGTGATCCCCAGCAGCTAAATCAGAGAAATATTAGATATTTAAATTTTATGATAAAAAAAAAAAAAAATCATTTTGGTCAAAAAACTCTTATAGGAAAAACAAGATGCAATTTTCATTCATCCATAATGCAATTCTCAAAAACACGTGAAATGACTATGTTTTCACCTTTCTATTCATTAAATAGAGGTTGTAAGTAAAAAAAAAAAACTAGTTAAAAAAGTAGCTTTTATATTGAAGATGAACAATTTTTTTTATTTTCCGAATACATTTAACTATAAAGAATCAATCTATAATTTAATTTAATTTTGGTAATGTAATTAATGCAATGTAATGGTATATTGTGAACGAACTCATTAAGGTACGCCGTCTGCCCGCAACAGTGGCATAAGCACTGTATACAAAAAGGGCTGCATCTCAAAATGGGTGCTTCTCTAATTATTGTATATACCATTCGGCTTTGAGGTCTATTAGCTGCCACCAGCTACTGTCGTACGACACATCACACACTGTTTACACATGGCTGTGATTTTCTACGGTCTAAGACAAACGGACAAAACTTCCAACACATTACAAAAGACTGATCTATATGACTGTAATAAGGCCAATCTGGACATATGGAGTTGAGCTTTGGGGCTCCACTAAACCTTCGGATTCCTCTCGTATCCAATCCTTACAATCCAAAATCATTCGTAAAATCCTCAATTTTGTTACAAATAAAATCATACATAAAGACCTTAATGTTCCGTATGTAACCGATCTAGCCCGAACCAGATATCACTCCTTCCATTACAAACTCCCTAACCACTCAAACCCCCTAGTTTCTAACCTTGCATCCTCTTCCATTCCTGACAATCCTCCGAGGCGCCTGAAAAGAAGATGGCCACGAGACTTGCGAATGTAAAATGTCATTAGATTGCTATCAATGGGTGGTTGCTCTACACTCCTGTAATACTCCATTTTAACTAAGATCAAATTTACTGAATGTATTATATAATAAACAGTTGTAAATTTCAATAAAAAATAATGGGGTGTAAAAAAAAAAAAATGACCGTTTTATCAAAGTAAAGATTTCAAAGGACTGTAAATATTTGAATTCTTACCAATACTTAATAATCCCTTTAGAGCATTCTCTAAGCCTGTTTAATATCATTCGACTACTCCAAGAAAAGACTCAGTTTAGTTATTTGTTTTAAAAAGAAACATGGCAACTCCTATGAAATTGTTGTAACTTTAAGATATTACTGTTAAAAAAAATCACTGCCGCTAAAGTAACTCTTGAAATTATTAAATATGAAGGGGAAGGTGTCCTTGACCAGCGCTCCGCGTTGGCTTGAACGGTTTAACAGTGGAGATACGACGTTGAAAAGGAAGAAGGGCTCCTGGCGACCAATAATGGATATTGATGTCGTTCCGCAGAGAGCTGTTGAGTCAAATCTGTGCAAAAACTCGCAAACTTGCCAGAGAGCATGGTATGTCGAACGATACTGTAAGTCGCCGTCTAATCTCCATCGGGAAGGTGAAAAAGAGCAGTAGACAGGTCCCTCAATGAAAAAATGTTTAATGAACTCGATGGGTTTGAACTCTTGCGTCATCTACCATATAGTCTAGACCTCGCACCATCGGATTACTGCTTGTTTTGTAGAGGTTGAAATAGCGGTCCAAGAGTCCTTTGACAGAAGGACTTCTGTTGGATGATCTGGAATTGGACTTCTATCCCAAAGAATGATATTAGCATGGGATCGAACAATTGGCTAGCAGATGGCTAGTGACGGTAGATAAAATTGAACTATACTTTGAGTAGTAATTGTATTGTATCAAAAAATATTTGGTTAAAATTTTTTTTTATATATACCCCATTAATTATGTATATATTTGAGTCTTCGTACAATAGTTTGATTCTTTTACAGAATTTCCTTTTCAATATTTCAATTACGATTATCAATACCAGCAGAACCTGGTTTTTACAGCGTTTCGGTAATTCCTTTAGACGTTGGATTCCGTCCGCAAAATTAGCCATGGTACTCAGCATTCTACGAGACCTGTGTTACTTATACTGTATGTGTCTTTTACTGTGTGAAATAATTTTATAATCCCCACGCCTTCTTTTCTGTTACATTTTTTGTCCATCTACCAAACATAATGCAACTGAATTTCTATAAACTTAAATTAATGAACTTGTCGGTAGATAGATCCGATAATGGAAAAAAAATGAACAATTTCTTAGAGGAGAATAAATTTATAATTACAGGACCCACAGATTGAAGGCAATATTCTGGAATTAGCATCTCACTCTGAATAATTAGAGCGTTAACAGAAATACCGTTGCTTTAAAACTTCACTAACGCCTCTAAAACGCTTCCACAATCATTAACAAGCAAACATTTACTCTTTTTTTATGAATTACATTGTTTGTCAATGTTTTTAAAATAAATATAATTATAATGATTGGAAGATCGTTGATTCACCATTTGTAGTATATTAAATAAAGACAAAAATATCATAAAAACTACTAGCCCTACGAACATAAACGTCATTAACTACTTTATAGCACATTAAATTATCTTTATTTTGAGTGCTAGTAGACATCTGTATATCTAATACTTCCCGAGATATTGATTTTCATGTATTCAAAAAGTCTGTCCGAACAACTTGAAATCAACATTTTTTCAAGTATTATAAAAACTACTACTCCTACAAAGATGAACGTTATAAACAACTTTATAGTACATGTATCTAACTCAAATTTGAGTGCTGGGAGACTTGCGTTTTATGGTTTCTGAGAAATATTTTTTCATAAATCAAAATTTTTGTCTGAACAACTAACACAACATTTTTGAATTATTTTGTCAAATATCAAAACTACTACTTCTACAAAAATAAATGTAATGAAGCAAGGGAATGTATTACATTAAATAGAAGTAAACTGAGTTGTGGCTAAATATGATTATGTGAAAATTTATATAAAAATGAACACAGTAAATTAAATAAAATAAAATTAAGATACAGTTTAAAATTAAAATTATGTACAGTGAAAAATATAAATAAACAAAAATTAAAAAAAGGCATTAGAAAATTAATGAAAACTGAAATAATAACAAATTAAAAAATAGATGTTAAAGAAATATTAAAAAAATTGGTAAACGTACTTCAAACTATATGTTTTCATATCTGTTCAATCGCTTACCAGAAGATTTAATAAATAAATTAACCTCAAAAAAATCAAAAAAGAAATATTTGACTGGGTACTTTCTTTCTTCTATGATTTGCATTAACTGAATTTGATTCACCAAATTACCATATCTCCCTGTATTTTTTCTTAATTCCACATAATTATTCATTGTATTACAATTAAAATTAGCTATGTAAGTTTGTGCTTAGTTCTTAGTTATAGATAATATTTATTAAGATATTACTAGTTTGACTTACTAGTTAATAAAATTGTGTTTGACAATTTCGTTTACACGTGAGAATTAACATATCGATAATAATGATCAATTCAAGGGATGCCGCTAAATCATAAACCCGAATTTGGACGATGAGGTCTTTAGCCTTTGTTGCCTCAGGCCGCAAGCCACCTGCAATCTATTTATTTTCCGCTGCATTCTTCAGCTTGCTGCGTATTCATTACAATTTCTCTCCGAGTACCTGTTATTCTACGAAAGAATGTTTTAATAATTTTAATGGACGATGGGTGACGGTGTTCTCATCTCTATTATCCTTTCTAGTATGCTTTTCTACATAATTCCAGTTTTATTAGCATTTAATTTAAATTGGCTTGGTGGTAATTTTTATGTATTTTTCTCGCACTTGTCAAGAGTGTATAACACATATTTGCTTAATAACGCCATAAAAACTTTAAAATAGTTTTATTAGTAATAACTACAATTATGTAAATAGTCTCAACCTTCTTCATTACAACTCATTACATGTACAAAGGTTCAGCAATCATCAAGGACAATCTAATAAAATAACAACTTTTATTAAATAAATCAATTTTATATCCAAATCCGTCTCAACACTTTATTT
>NW_027112024.1:12607-17172 GCF_000696795.3 Halyomorpha halys
TAAAATTGATTTATTTAATAAATATTACCTTATCTCAAAAAATTTTTGAAATAATATAATTAAAATAACAACTTTAATTATACGTTATTAATAAATATAAAAACATTATTAATTATAATTTGTATACCTTGATTTTAATTCACATTCTCACATTGATTTATATAACTTTGCAGGGTATTATATCCGCGTAAATTTAACACAGTAAAAATCAATCCATAAAGCACAACCAATAAGGGAAAACATATTTCTTTATTTATAAATTTGCACCATTCTATGTTTTTATTTACCTGTATTTGTCCACATAACATTTAATAATAAATTCATTCCTTCACAATTTTTGTATTTTACTAATAATAACTTATCATAACACTATTCTATAACCTACCTGAACAACTAGGTTAGGTATATTATTATTTTATTTCACACTACATTGTTTGTTAAAATTCTATAAAATTTAGTTACAAATAATTATTTAAAATTCAACTATATTCATCATAAATTAATTGTACATAATAGTATAAGAGGCCAAGAGGAAAAAATACATTTATTTCACCCAAATTTTTTATTACTTTAATGGAAACTATGTATAATTACTATTCAAAATTGATGAGTCTGCCAAGTATAGGTAGGGGGAATAAAAAATGGCGGCTGTTTAAAACGTTAAAAAATCATTGATTTTTCATTCGGAGCTCTATATCTTAAAACCTACCAATAACACTAGAAAATCTAAGAGAACATTATTTAAATAAGAGTAAATTTGCTTTAATATTAGCCCTAAAAGAGCTATTTACGTCCAATAGTTCACGAGATATAGCTTTTTAAAAAGCAAAATTTCTTAAAAATCTACAGAGAGATTAGTAGTTAGTTAATTTATTTTGAGAAATCTGTATCTCAGGAACTATGTGACGTACAGATGTCTATAAGCACTCAAATTAAAGCTAGTTTAATGGACTATAAAGAAGTTTATGACCTTTACCTTCGTAGGAATAGTAGTTTTCATGATATTTGCTGAAATAAATTAATTTTTCATTCGGAGATCTATATTTTTTAAGCTAGAAAACCTAAGAAAACATCATTAAAAGTAGAGTAAATTTGCTAAAATATGAGCCCTAATAGAGCTAGTTAGATTCAATAGTTCCCGAGATAGAACTTTATAAAAGCAACATTTCATAAAAAATGTACTGAAAATCAGAGGTTTTTGAAAAATCTATATCTCAAAAACCTTTCGACGTATAGATGTATATTAGCTATTAAATTAAAGCTAATTAAATGTACTATAAAGTCGTTCAGGACGTTTATCTATGTGCGAGTAGTAGATTTTATGATAATCGCTAAAATACATTGATTTATAGTTGTTCGGACAAAGTTTCATGAGCAAAATGTATATTCATAAGCAAATATTATAAAAACAAGTACCTATATGAAGATACGTATAATATACTAAGTTAATATACTGTAAGTCATATTATATAGTTTATAGTAAGGTAAATTACCTTATTTTGAGTGCTGGCACACATACACGTATACCTCATGTTTCACAAATCAAAAACTGTATCCGAACACTAGAAATTAACATTTTGTGAATTTATTTTGTTTATGATATATGACAAAATATTACTCCTATTAACATAAACGTTACAAACTACTTTATAGTACATTTAGATTGCTACAATGGCATCAGTATATTATGATTCCTGAGATACAGACTTCTCAAGATAGGTTATATAGCCCGAACCAGAATAAGTTCTTCCATTATAAAACTCTTACAACATAAATCGATTAGTTTCTTTATTAGTAATGTTAATAGAGTGCTACCAACTAGTAGTTTTTTTTACATGGCTGTATCATACCATTGTAATCTTACATACCATTTATGAGAGTACAATTATAAGTTTCAATACATACATAAGTTTATCCTTGAAATAATTTAATCGATATAATAATACAACTATTTAAAATATATTTAATAATTATAAACCAAAAAAACAAATAGCTATAAGAGGAGATTTTAAATATTGGAGAAGTATTGTACCACATAAAGAGCAAGTATTAACATTTGAACTGTTCATGATCTTTCCCAATAGGCAATCTGTTCACAGGTCTCGTTCTTTTCGTTCCATATTATCTTGGCAAGATATAACCTTTAGTGTCCGTAAGTACGCTGACATCATTCAAACAGTCTTGTGCCTGTCCTAGTACAAGATACTCTGCGAATTTCTAAACCCTTAGAGGCCTAGATCGATCACTCAGTTAGTGGCGACTGACCCAAATACTAACCGTTTTATCTCAAATATTATAATGCCTATGTCGATTTATATTTTAAAAAGTGTAATTATCAATCAGTTAATATACCGGAGTGGATTCATTAAAAAAAAAGTATTATTATCAATTAATTATTATTTTTTAATAAATAATTCAAATTTTATCCATCATAGTCTCAAAACCTTTTATTTCTCTTATAAGTCCGACGTTTCGGCCAATCCGGCCATCTTCAGGGACAATCTACTACAAAACAGTTTCTATTACATGTATGATCCTACAAACAATTCAATTACTTAACATTATTTATAATTTACCTTACCTTAATACAACTTTGAAACCATATAATTTAAACAACTCTAACTTCATGCAGGCTATTCTGCTCAGGTCAAAAACATCAATATCAATGAAACATTAAAACATTAGGTAAAAGATATTTTTTTTGTTAATTAGTATATCCCATATATGTTTAATTACCTAATTAGTGAAATATCACTTTAAAAAAAGTCAAAATCATTCATCAGCAGACACTATTTCTTAAACTTTTATCACAACAATGCTTAATGGTTCCAATATTCACAATAATGGTTTCAAAGTTATATTAAGGTAAGGTAAATTATAAATAATAATGTTAAGTAATTGAATTGTTTGTAGGATCATACATGTAATAGAAACTGTTTTGTAGTAGATTGTCCCTGAAGATGGCCGGATTGGCCGAAACGTCGGACTAATAAGAGAAATAAATGGTTTTGAGACTATAATGGATAAAATTGAATTATTTATCAAAAAGTTAGCAGTCTCAAGAAAAAATTAAGATTATAAATAATTAATTATTATGTTTAAGTCCATTCCTAGTTAAAAAGTATATAATTATCAATTAATTATTATGCCCAAGTCGATTCATTAAAAAAGGATATAATTATCAACTAATTATTATGTTCAAGTCATAATAATCAAATTTCTCAATTAATATCTCAAAATTTATTATAGAGTTAATAAATTTAGTTTAACGGCATAAAACTTTCCTTGGTCATCCACGCCGTTTAGTCCCCTGGTAATTGGTTCAATTGACTATTTTATTTCTGTTGTATATTCACACACCGTATATACAGCTACTACACATATATACTTTTTGCTATGATAAACTTTTAAAATAATTGTAATCTACTTACTAATCAATTATACTTTTATATTAATCAATTAACGGTTTTCGTTTTGGTTTAATTAATACAGCTTCTTACACGAGTGAATTTAAAGGTTTCTAAGCTAGCTTTTTCATTCACTTTGGTTTCTTGCCAAACTTAATAATTACTCTTTCGAATTTAATTCGCGATAATTTAGTATTTTTATCGTCCGAAAATCGAACCAATTTCAGGTGTAGGAGAATTGGGACCGAAATGGTCTTCTTTCCAAAGAGTATTTGGTTAAAAGGATTCTTATTGTCCTCCTTAGTGGCTCCTGAAGATGGGAAACAATTTTACGATAATATGGAAATACTCTTTCGCTTCCTGCATTATCTCCAATGTCAATGCACCACCGGCGTTGGTTCTCTGGCGCTTTGTAATGTTCTAGGCCAAGAGGATAAACGTGAGATCTGGAATGTTCTCCTTATATGATCACTTGGAATAAAAGTACCACAATATAAAAATAGGTGTATTTCCTTTTTTACTGGGAAATCTTCTCATTATGTATGTATATATAAATATTTGAAAAAAATGACTGGTGGTCGTACAAAAATGTTGATAAGGTACCTTCATAACAATTAATTTTAAATTACTCAGATCTGAGACTAGTATAAACTAGACATTATTTTATTTTTTATCCTAACATTTTATTTATCCTAGTGCTTATTGTAACTAGTGATTATTTTATTTTTATATTTTTTTTTTTCATGTGCATAGTTTGATTATGTTCATTTTATTTATCCTACTGCTTATTGTAACTAGTAATTATTTTATTTTTATATATTTTTTTCTTCATGTGCATAGTTTGATTATATTCATTTTATTTATACTAGTACTTATTGTAACAAGTGATTATATTATTTTTATATATTTTTTTCTTCATGTGAATAGTTTGATTATATTCATTTTATTTATCCTAGTACTTATTGTGACTAGTGATTATTTTATTTTTGTATTTTTTTTTCTTCATGTGCATAGTTTGATTATGTTCATTTTACTTATCCTACTGCTTATTTTAACTAGTGATTATTTTATTTTTATATATTTTTTTCTTCATGTGCATAGTTTGATTATGTTAATTTTATTTATCCTAGTGATTATTTTATTTTTGTATTTTTTTTT
>NW_027112024.1:17307-33413 GCF_000696795.3 Halyomorpha halys
TTTTTTTTTACGTGCATAGTTTGATTATATTCATTTTATTTATCCTAGTACTTATTGTGACTAGTGATTATATTATATTTGCATTATTTTTTTTTTCCTGTGCATAGTTTGATTATGTTCATTTTACTTATCCTAGTACTTATTGTAACTAGTGATTATATTATTTTTATATTTTTTTTCTTCATGTGCATAGTTTGATTATGTTAGTTTTATTTATTCTACTGATTATTTGTATGGAGGGAGAGATTTTATGTAAAGTTTTTTCATGTATTTATTTTTTCAAATTTTAGTTTGAATGACCTCAGTTATCACTATTACTTATTGCCCAACAAAGTTGTGACAGATTGTATTATTTATAAATAAATAAATTCTTCTTCAAAGCTAAAAAAAAATCTCATCTATAACTAAAAATATTTCTAATTAATATTAGTTAATCTAATCAAGAGTTAATTATCTTGTTCTGGCCGGTAGTTTTATTATTAATAAAACAATTATTAAAATAGTCTCAACCTTCTTTATTAAATTATATTGGATATTCAACGTTTCGGCCGATCCAGCCATCATTAAGGAATAATTTTAGCATCACAGCCTTACATTACAGGCAATTGTACCCAAGTGAATTTAGCACAGTTAAAATAAACCCGTATTTGTCCCTATATTATTTAATTGTGAAATCTATTTTTTTAATTTTCGTATTATTGAATCATTAACCTTTATAATAGTTAACAGGTTATATATAAATAGTATATAGATTATATAATAGTGAAGGATAGAAATTATTAATATAAGTGACAAATACAGTATTATTTTAACTGTTTTAAATTGACATGGGCATAATAGCCTGGAAATTTTAACAAATCAATGTGGAGCTGTGATAATAAAATTAAGATTTTCCTTGATGATGGCCAGATCGGCCGAAACGTTGGGCATGTAATACGTTTTAATAAAGAACTTTGAGATTATTTGGATAATTTTTGTTTAGTAAAGCATAATGAAAAATATTTTATATTTTTGTAAGAAAGGTTCATATTTTGGTCATATTGTCATACTATGTGCTCAAGCAATGAGAAAATATATTAATTAGTATGGTTCAGGAAAAAAAACTTTCTCTAGAACAAACAGTAAGAAAGAAAAACAAATATATAAAAAGGAATATACAGGAGGAAACGTTTCGCTCCACGTTGCAGGGCTTTGTCAGGGCTGCCTCGCAGTTGTACTTTGTACTACAAAGGGAAAAACTTTGGTTAGCAATAAATATTTTTCTTTTACTATTTTGATACCTTTATCCACCGTCTCGCTGACTATCTTCCTACAATAAAACATATTGCAAATATTAGGGGTATTCATGATGTGTTAAATGTAAAATATTTTGCCATGTTAAGTATAGGATTGTGAGTAGCCCTGTTTAAAGGCATGTTAAATGTATAAGAGCTCCTAGCGGATTTTCTGAGCAACTTATTTTATAACTTTTCCTTCCAAAACTTCATGTTATTGTTTACTTCTAAGTTTTGATTACAGTAATTTATTACATGCCTAAATTGAATGAAAAGTGTAAGTTTAGCTACTTGTTGATCTTTTAACTTGTGAAGAATAGAATCAAGATGAGCTAATTGACAACTGTCATAAAATTATGATTGTTGTCATCCATAGTTTTATTGCTTTTAAAAAGCATCCAAAACGATACTATCACATCACAAAGGAAGGAAATATTTCTCCATTTAACATGAGTTTTTCCATTTAACATCTTAAACTAAAGATCATGAATAAGCACCAGCTTAGCAAATAGTCAGTGTAGGCATTTGCATGTGAATAACCACCCCCTAGTCATCGATGAGAATTTTTTTTTTTTATTTACTAAATACAGGTGGAGATAAAAATGAAATAAATAAAATTTTAACTAAGAATTATATTAGACTTTACTTTTAAAAATGCTTAGGCTAATTATAATGACAAACTACGTCATCTTATAAGGTTATAAATGTTATGCTTATTTCTCGACTATAATTTATTTCTCCACAAGACTGAAACGACAAGAAACTGCTTGTAGATTCCGATTGCTACAACACTTACTTGGCAAACGCTCTAAACTTCCCATTCACTACAAAAAATTGGTATACACTACGATAATCAGACCAATTTGGACATATGGAATTGAGCTCTGGGATTCGACCAAACCATCAAATTTCTCCCGCATCCAATACTTATAATCCAAAATCCTACGTAAAATACTTGATGCTCCTTATTACGTTACAAATAAACTCATTCACAAAGACCTTAACATTCTATTCGTTGCAGAATTGGCCCAAAACAGATATGCGTCTTTTCACTCCAAACTCCTTAACCATCCTAACCCATTAATTCTTAATCGTTAATCATTAACAATCCCTGATAATCCTCTGAGGCGCCTGAAAAGAAGATGGCCACGGGACCTTCTAATTTAAATTAATGTTTGAAGTACCACCAATGGGTGGTTCTTTCCCAAGATTTTCAAGTGTATATGAAACATACAACATATTTACTTATTGTATTATTTTGTACAGTTGTAAATTACATTAAATAAATAAAAAAAATAATAATAATAATAATTAATTTCAATTATGTTTGCTGCTTAAGCGCACTTGCTCAGCCTCCACTGGCTCATTACCAGTGATGCGGCGGGAGGGATGCGCTGGGATCTTTTGAGCTCTGCTCTACCCCTCACACGTGGGGGATAGAGTGGGTTCAGGCATCCTCAGGTCGATTGCGTAAATATTGTATATATTATTTTATCATTATGTTATTTTATTTATTTATTTTTCATACAGATAGTTTGATTATGTTCATTTTGTTTATTCTTTTGTTTGTATATATTTTAAGAGAGTTTTTTTTAATTTATTTTATTTTTATTTTAGTATGTATGAGATCATTCATCACTATTACCTATTGTAGACAGATTGTAATATCTATCAATAAAAAAAAAATAAATAAAAAAATTTCAATTACACTGGCAGACACAAACTCTCCCGACACTATCTCCATCAGTATTGTTCGGAAATGTGTCACATACTTTCGGAACCCATTGCAAATTAACTCAACACGCTATTTAATTTAGCAACACAGATTACTCTACTTTAGTTACGTTACAATTAATTTATTACATTATAATTAATTACGTAATTACGTTACCCCACTTTAAAATATCTTTTCAGTTTCACAATTAAGATTCAGTTATCTGTAAGGGCATGGGAAAAGAAGGAAACATGCGATAAGTTTCCCATGGTAACCTGTATCTACACGTTTGTTTTGTTCTTTCGGCTATTATACTCGATTTGCCCTGTTTTCATCTTAAAAGAAACAAAGTAAAGATAGGCAAAATGAAACGTAAATATCAGAAAAGTATGTTGCAGATGATAAAACTTCATATCCCATAAATTTAACAATGATTTTTTTTTTCAATCATCCGTTTTATATACCCACTACATTTTAATCTGTTATTAAATATTTTATCTCAACGTTCGTTTTTTGACCGTTGGATTTCTATTTATCTAACGTCTTTGTAGACCTCCACTCTAACGACTATTCCTGCAATTTCAAACAGTTTAGCAGAAATCTCTGCCTACAACTGTAAGTTATTTTTTTCTCTCTCTTATTTCTTCATTTCCTATTCTCCATATTTCTACTTATTTTTTATAACATTGTTTTTACATACTCCCCGTTAATATATCCGTTCTTACACGCCCTTTATACAGTGATACATTTTATTACTTTTTGGGCTCTCATTATTATACATTTTACACCTTTTAATGTTGTTTTTTTTCATCTTCATTTTTTACTCTCACATTGACTATTTTATCTCTACGATCTTTTGATTTTTAGATTTCTATTTATGGAATGTCTTTTGCTGATTTGCACTCTAGCGGTTTTTCCTGCAATATTCTCAACCTTACCCTCGCACTTCTTACTTTCTTCATTGCCCTTTCTCCATTTATTTCTTCTTATCCCCTGTTCTTTCCTTTTACAACATTGGTTTTTTTTTTCATAAGCTCCACTATTAATTTAACTAATTCTTTCCACTGTATCATTTATTTATTACTCACATTTATATGTATATAAATAATAATGTAATCAGTCTACTACTGTCTTTGTCCATAGTTATTAATCAACTTTTTTTTCTCTAAATGATGATTGTTGTCTTTTTGTTTTTATAGCCCTGATGAAGACCTGAAAATCAGGTCGTAACGTCGGCATAAATAAATATATTTTGGTTTATTTATGTTGTTTCTTTGCTGACCGCACCCCACGATCATCTTCTCCAATCAATAAATTTAACCTTCGTTCTAGAATATTTATCAGTAATTTTAAATTTAATTACCTAGATAGGTCTTCATATACATATTTACTCTGTTAAATGAAAAAAAAATTTTTTTAATATATTGAAATTTACAACTGTATATTATATAATATATTCATAAATAATACACTCATTAAAATGGAGTGTTACAGGCGTGTAGAGAAACTATCCATAGGTAGCACTCTAATGACATTTTACATTAGTAGGTCTCGTGGCCATCTGCTTTTCAGGTGCCTCGGAGGATTGTCAAGAATAGAAGAGGATGCAAGGTTAGAAAGTGGTTAGGGAGTTTATAATGGAAGGAGTGATATTTGGTTCTGGCTAGATCGGTTACATTGGGAACATTAAGGTCTTTATGTATGATTTTATTTGTGACAAAGTAAGGATTGAGGATTTAAATGAAAAATAAACTGCTATCGTTAATTTAGAAGAGTTAAATTAATGTACACCAAATCGACAGAATTTTAAAATATACAGCCTTAAACAGGAATTAATTATTGAATCTTATGAATAGATTCTTTAATTAATTAAAACACGAACGAGCACAAATATTTATCTGGTGTCAGTTCTAAAACAATGCAAACTGAAAACAAACCTGTGGATGCAGGACCAACTATCCAAGTAAACCATCCACACTGTTGCGCATTGCAGCAATTAATGTTTTTAAACTCGACAGCTCTAATGAAGCCCTACAAAGTAGAGCGACACGTAGGCAAATAAATAGTTCTTAACTATTTTTTATTCATTTTAACTCCCGATCATCTCCTTTATATTGTGATACGATTTTAAAGTGCTGTGCTATTCCCCTATGCTTTCTAATAATTATTATTTTATTTTTATATTTTTACAAAACTGATTCCTAGATACTCTACAACTGTCAACTCCTCGTGCAGACGTACTTAAATCTCCAAGCTGATTGTTACTTGACATTCAGTGGTTGAACAGAATCCATCAAAATGCAGCTCGTCCCTTCCACACTTCTTCCACCTTCCTGTGCGACCAGTTGGCCAGGCGCCCTCAAGTTCATGTAGTGTCATGTATACGTTATAGTACTGGATGCTGTGTATTCAGGTTCAGTATAGCTCTTATTTTTTTTTCTATCAATCTAAGTTCTGTTGATCTCCATAATTCACTGCTATTAAAACATTTAATATGCGAAAATAATCGTTATCCCTGAATTATGTACACAATTTGGATTAATTACTGGATGAGGTTAAATGATACAAATCTGATATTTACTTATCCGTTACTTTGGTATTACAAATAATTAATAATTATTTGTAAAATTATTTTCCCGTATCTAATCCTTACAATCCGAAATCCTCCATAAAGTCCTTGATGCTCCTTATTACAATACTAACAAACTCATTCGTAAAGACCTCAACTCCCCATTCGCTGCAGATTTCGCTCAAAAGAGATCTCATTTCATTCCAAAATCCTTGCCCACCCAAACCCATTAGTTCTTTATCTCTCATCCTTAACAATCCCTGATAATCCTCCGAGGCGCTGAAAAGAATATGGCCACGGGATCTTCTAATTTTAAGCAATGATTAAAGTACTACCATTGGGTGGTTTCTTCCCAAGATTATAATGTTTTCTGAAACTTTTTTCACATTTACTTATTTTATTTTTTTTATTCAGTTGTAAATTTCAATAAATAAACAAAAATAAAATTCAGCCAGTAATTTCAGTCTAACTATCGCAACTATATTAATATTACCCGTTTCTTTAAAATATTTAGAACTGGTTTCATTTAACCTTTAGATAACTGAGCATTTACTTGACTAAAGTAGTAGCCGCCCGATCTCGAAATGAAGCCAAACTAATATGGGCTTATAACTTACTTATTATGGATATATATCTTGGCTACTTCACACCTCATTACTCAAATTATTTATATGGTGAAAGTTTTGTTGGCATTGTTTCGTATTGTCCAGCTCGCCGATGTATTTTTCTCCTTTTTAGCATTTACTAGCGTAAGTAAATACTTTGATGCAGACACAATAAATTCGATAAAATTTTAATGCAAACAAAAATGTAAAAGGAAAGACAAATGGAATTGCGAATGCTTGTTACTCGACCATTAAAGTCTCCTGGGAGACTTAAACGCTGGATCAGACGCCGGTCATTAAAGAAAACTACGAACCCGTGCATACGAATTATGTAAATGATTCTTGCAGGGACAACTGAGGGCTTTTGTTCCCACCTGGAGACAATGTACCTGGATCGCCCTTTTAATATTCTGATCTGTTCTAAGGGTTTTTTATTTCTTTATCTACATTTCTCTTCTTTTTTCGTACGTCGACTTTTTGTACCGCCGTTATCTCTCGATAAGCGCTCCAAGGACTAAGAATTGTTTGTTGACACAAACATGGTTTCCGGTCTCCCCAAGTTCCAAGCAGCCCGCTAGCTTAATAAAAAGTTATCAACTCAAATATTTATAATTATCTGACTTCTGGTTTAGAAAACCAGACTAACTGTGCTCTTAGCCGCGTGCTTGCAATTCAGCTCAAATTGTTGTTTTTATTTAAAATAGAACAACAGACTATGTGGCACCAATGGTGTTATATATAAAGTTGACTTTTCTGTCTCATCATTTCCTTTTCGAATAAGATGTCTCAATTTTTTCTTTTGTTATTGATAAAAAAATCTTTAATACCATCTATTTATACTTTGCTTATTATTAATGACAATAAGAACAATTTATTTTTTTTTAAATAAAAGGATCTTTAGAGATGGATTTTTAAAAATTGATTCCTTAAAGTGGTATTCTATTCTATTCTATCTGTTGATTGAATTTATTAAAGAAGTTGCTGTCGCACCTCAGCCATATGCCCGTGTTAAATATGTAATTTAAGTTTTTGGTACGAATTTTCGTTTTTAAGATAGGCTGTCTCAGAGTAGTATCCTTGGTCCTATCTTTTATAAGTTTTCACAGCTGACATCCCAACCCATCCTAACACTATCCTCACCACGTATGCCGATGACACATGTCTATTGTCAGTGAATAATGATCCTTACGTTGTATCCCAAACCCTCTAATCCCACATCACCCCTTGAAGAATGGTGCCAAAACTGGAGGATTAAAATTAATTCCAATAAATCCCACCAAATCACATTAATCCCTTCGTCGTAAACCCATGACTTCTTGCCCTACAGTATCCTTTAATAATACCCCTCTTCTTCCTGTCGAACAGATCCATTACTTAGAACTACATCTGGACAAACGACTGACATGGAATCCTCATACAAGACTAAAAAGACAAGAAACTGCTCGTCGATTTCGAATATTACAACATTGACTAGACAAACGGTCTAAATTGCCATTCCATTACAAAAGACTGATCTACATGACTATTATAAGGCCTATCTGGACATACGGAGTTGAGCTTTGGGAATCCACTAAACCATCAAATTCCTCCCGAATCCAATCCTTACAGTCCAAAATCCTTCGTAAAATCCTTAATGCTCCTTACTTTGTCACAAATCAAGTCATCCATCAGGACCTCAATGTTCCAAATGTTGCCGATTTCGCCAGAATAAGATACCATTCCTTCCATGATAAACTTCTCAACCATCTAAATCCACTTGTTTCTAGCCTGGCTTCTCCTTCATTACCTAATAATCCTCCTAGGCGTCTGAAAAAAAGATGGCCTCGAGATCTTCTCCTCTAGAAATTTTATTTGAGTTCTATCAGTGGGTAGATTCTCCACATGTTATTATCATGTCACTATGTCACCTACAGCAAATTTACTTGTATATATTAGTATACAGTTGTAAATAAATTATTAAATAAGTAAATAAAAGAAGGCTGTCAAAACGCAAACACACGGGCCATCTTGCAAGACCTGGTTATATAGGGAGGGTATCTCGACACATGTATTTCCATCAAAACTCGAACTCGGCATTTTGCACAATCAAAAACTTCTTCTATATTCCTTATATACGTAGGTGAAAGTAAAAAAGCAGTAGTTATTGACAGGTCAACGTATGTTTTTAAGCATTAAATGTTTTGGGCCAACGACCATCTTTAAAATTAGTACCATACAAGTCTGACTATTTCAATGAAGATACTAAAGACCATTTAATACATAAGCCGAGTTTGACCAAACCAAAGTTTAAAGCCGAAGAACTTGGCCATACCCAGAGTTCCCGTTTTCATATTTATATAAGACCTGGAGCCACTTCCGTTACAAATCAAATATATAATTGTAAATATAGCTATCGTATAAAAATACATTCATGTTGTACCTTTTCATCTCAAATTCTCTACATTCGATACCCCGTTTTCCAGAGAGAAACGTTTTATTCCGCAATACTGCCCAAATACATCGGATTGCTAAAACACACTGCATAATTATTAATACATGTTTATGGATATATAAACTACCAAAATTATCGAAGGTACAAAAAAAAATGTTTTCTTCTCAAACAATAATTAATAAAATATATTTCAAATATTATTTATTCTATAAATTGTATACATTTTTTTTTCCTTCTTTTATCTTCTCACACAATTTTATATTGAATTTTTTTTATTCATTCTTTAAATTTTTTCGTTGTCAATCCTGTTTACGCTATTCTCCCTATTCCAATCTATCATACGTCCCTTCTCCAGTGATCCGCAACGTTCAATACGTTACACAAATGCAATGCAAATTAAATATATGTATCAATAAATAGAAATAAATCTAAAATAAAATAAACAAACTTAGAATTGAACTAATCATATAATTAATGAATAAATTGAACATAGAAATAAGTTTTTAAAAAAGCAAAATTAAAATTAAAAAGAAATAAGTGAATAATATAAGGCCAATGAAAGTAAAGACGACTTAAAGGATTTTAAACTTCACTATGCATAAATCTTTGAAATTGTATTCATTAAAATGGGGACTGTATTTTTCTAGTAAATTAATATTATTTTGCTGTTCATAACTTCCACGTGTGTTTTATGTTCTAAATATCAGCACTTTTCCAGCGAAAAAAAGAAATAAACTAAATTAGGTCAAAGAAAAAAAAAATCAATTTTAGCAGTCATGAGAGAGGCCATAAAGACGGGACCTGTGATCCAATATTGCAGCTTCGGGTTTAGTGGCTGCGGGCCGAAGGTCGAGCGGCGCAGTAAAATATTAACCGCTCTTTAGTACCGAAGCCAGGAACCAAGTCTTCATCGAATCCTCCCTAGCTCGGCCAAGTAATATCCCAGGCAACAGGCAGTGTGACACAAGTATTTAGGCACTATAGTCCAAGAGGAGAAAAAAGTCAGTTATTTCACTCCAAATTTAGATTACTGTAATGAAAACTATTTTTTTTTTCTTTTAAGCCTCATGTATCTAAAAGTTTTGATTTATAGTGGATCGTTAACTATAGTTATCTCTTGTACTGCATTTTAAGAGTCTGCTATCTGATGATGGGGCTCAACAGATTTCGTAATGTCTCTAGTCAGGAAGTCTTCAGTCGAGTCAGAGTCTGCTTGTGTGTGCCTGCCATCTTTGTGGCCGTCCTGTCGGTGTCAGTGTCCTAAATAATGAAGGTTCCTTCCCAAGATTTTCAAGTGTATATGAAACATACTGCATATTTACCTATTGTATTATTTTGTACAGTTGTAAATTACATTAAATAAATAATTTAAAAAAACAAAACATTTATTTTAATTTTTTCCTCTCAAAAAAAGGAAGCCGCTATTATTATTTTAAAATGACGTCATTTTGACAATAACATACACTAGACTTATTTACTTAGTGAGAGTCCTATTTTAATTTATGATTATTTTTTTTTATTTTTCTTTGTTAATAAAGTAATTATCTATTATGAGCAGCTTACAGTAACTAAAAACGTAATGATTTTGTCTTCTAGTTAAATAACGATGTAGGAAATTATGTACCTAAATACGTCATTATGTACATAAATACGTTATAAATCAGAACAACTAAAAAGTGTGAACCACTAATCAGTGTTTTTTTTTTTACGTTTAAATGGTGTCATGTAGGATAAATCCAATAAACCCAAAACGTGCAATATCGTTAAATAAAAGACTTGTTTCAACAGAATATACATGCAACTAGTATCAAGTCATAATTTTCTATATATAGAGGTTATTGCTGTACTATTTCTTAAGCTTTCTGCCCATTTATATCAGAAGGCGAGATCAGTAAGACGAAAGTCATATCGTCTCAACCACCTCCTCACTTCTCCGGCTCTCTCATTGAGATAGAAGCTGCAGATATACAAAAGTATTCTGAGACCAGCACTACTATATGGGGCACCATTGTTTACCCACATATCAGATGGAACACAGCGCCTTCTTCAAACTTTTCAGGATTCGATGTTGAGGAAAATAGTACGCACAACATCGTGGAGGAGGAAGAGGCCACCGGAGCTGCATCAATTGTTCGAGTTGCCCACTGAACCGGAGTTCATCAAGCGACGACACATCAAATTTTTCGATTCACTTCAGTACTGTACAAATCCGTTATTCAACACGTTAACACCTGCCCCTCCCCCCTCCGGTGCGTTGGCAAAACACTACGTAAGGTCACGTAGTATTAGGATTAAGTTTTTATTAGATTTAAGTTTGTTAAATTCAGAAATAATGTGTGCCCCAACACATTATACACTTTTATAAATACTGACAACAAAAATAATACACTCCAAAGGACTCCGTAGAATGTAGATGTTCTACAGTATAAGGAGAAAGTTCATTGTTTATAAATACGCCATTAAAATTTTGTAGGGGTTTTGGGACAAAAAAAAAAACAAAACTATTTCTACATCGATGAACCGGGTTCCAGTCCGGCTGTGTCAGATAATAATTTATTCTGTTATTGTAGCCATGAGTCAGCTCTGTGGGTTTTGGAGTCCTCTTGGGGGCAACCCAGCCTCTTAAAGTGGGTACCCTTAATTGAGAAAAAAATCTGGCGGCAGAGCATGATCTTGAAAAAAATCAGCTCCTGGTAAAACCATTGTTATAAAAACAGTTCTTCCTTACAAAGTACTGACCCCATCACCCTTCAGTCAGAGCCATTCTCTAATTTTCTTTTTAAATATATCTTGATTAATATTTATGTGATTTTAATATGTTTTTGGAGTGAAACCTTTATTGCTGAATTTTATTTAAAGTCATACCAAAGTATTCCTTTAGCTAAGTATTATAGGAGATGACATACATTTTCCAGTGGTGAAACCGCAGAGGTTTTCCAGCAAGCCGTCCCATTTCCCATGTATTGGCAACCGTAGGATATACTCTCGACGACACATGAATTGCAAATCCGGCTCATGATAAATTGACCATATCTAGGACCATAGCTCTCTGTTCCTGCGCTCCGGTATCTTAGACAATCATCGAACTGGACTGAGGTGTGGACGCCGGCTTGCGCAAAGCAATTTACGCAACCTCTTTGTAAGGAGTAGGATGCATGATAATATTAGTAACAGGCTAAATATGTTGTAATTAATATCTCTCGTCGTGTGCTAACAATGTCTTTTTATCTAGAGGAACTATGGTTATTAATATTTACTAGCCTTTATTTCTAATGGTACAGCAAATTGTCTTCGGAGGAAAAATAACTATATATTCTATCTGTTCTGTCACACCATTTAGTACAAGAGCCGGGAAGAAAAAAAAGCAGTTATCTCACCCCAAATTTTGATTACTTCAATAAAAACTACGTATAATTACTAGTAAAAATTGATGAGTCTGCCAAGTATAGGTAGGGGGATTAAAAAATGGCGGCTGTTTCAAAACCTTAAAAAAACGTTGATTTTTCATTCGGAGCTCTATATCTTAAAAACTACCAACAACACTAGAAAATCAAAGAGAACATTATTTAAAGAAGAGTAATTTTGCTGAAATATTATCTCTAAAAGAGCTATTTACGTCCAATAGTTCTCGAGATATAGCTTTTTAAAAAGCAAAATTTCTTAAAAATCTACAGAAAGATTAGTAGTTAGTTAATTTATTTTGAGAAATCTATATTTCAGGAACTATGTGACGTACAGATGTCTATTAGCACTCAAATTAAAGCTAGTTTAATGGACTATAAAGAAGTTTATGACCTGTACCTTCGTAGGAATAGTAGTTTTCATGATATTTGCTAAAATAAATTGATTTATAGTTGTTCGGACAATAAGTTTGATTTATGAAAAACTTTATTTCAGAAACTATTGGACGTACCGATGTCCCCCAGCGCTCAAATTAAAGCTAGTTAAATTTACTACAAAATAGTATTTTATGTTTATCTTTGTAGCAGTAGTAGTTTTTATTATATTTGACAAAATAAACTCAGAAAATGTTAATTTCTAGTTGTTCAAAAAACATATCTCTAGATCCATGAGACGCACATATGTGTGCCAACACTTAAAATAAAGGAAATTTAATTTACTATAAAGTAGCTTATGACACTTGTCTTCGTAGGAGTAGTAGTTTTTATGATATTCACATATGAATATAAATTTGGTAAATGAAAATTTGTCCGAACAACTATAAATCAATTTATTTCAGCAAATTTCATGTAAACTCCTACGAAGATAAACATCGTAAACTACTTTATAGCTCATTAAACTAGTTTTAATTTGAGTGCTAATAGACATATGTACGTATAATGGTTTTTGGGATATAGATTTGTCAAAATAAATTCACTAACTACTGATCTTTTAGTACGTCCCATACGAAATGTTGCTTTTTAAAAAGCTATATCTCGAAAACTATTTAACGAAAATAACTCTATTTGGGCTCATATTTTCGAAAATCTACTCTTCTTTAAATGACGTTCTTTTAGGTTTTCTTGTGTTGTTCCAACTTTATAGATATAGAGCTCCGAATGAAAAATCAAGGTTTTTTTAAGGTTTTGAAACAGCCGCCATTTTTTATTCCGCCTACTTAAACTTGGCAGATTCATCAATTTTGACTACTAATTATATATACAGTTTTCATTAAAGTAATCAAAAATTGGGGTGAGATAACTGCCTTTTTTCTCTTCATGGGCTCTTATACTAATTTAATAACCACGGAGTATATTTACTTAGATAACCATTTCAATAGTTAATGTTATTCTTAAATAGGGAATTACAACACCTCAAAGTTTTTTAATATAAGAAGAAGGATGAATTAATTTAGTAAGGTGAATTTAGAAAGCTAAATGCACACAGCTAACGTAACGCAATATTGAGTTCCCTCAATTCGGCATTGTATAGCCGTCTAAATTCTAAGATTTACTCATACTTTTTCGGATATGATGTTTCACGAAATCCATTTTTTCCATAATCCTTAAGGAGCTTTTCTTCCTTTAGCGTAAGAGGCCACATTTCGTATACATTAAGAACAGTGGGAAGGATAATAGTTTTGTAAATCCCAACTTTTAAGTATTTGGATAGAATGCAGCTTAGCAATTTCGAAATTAAAAAAAACAACAAGGATTTCCCCCCTTTAACCATCCATCCAAAATAAAATAGCCACAGCAGTAGAACAATTAAAAATAAATAAATTTTAAATAAACATAAATAAGTTGAAAGAAATGAATAAATAAGTTAAAACAACTTTATATTGAAATTCACGATTGACTAATTGACTTAAACGATTTATATAGTAAGTAAATTTTTTTTTCATTTATTCAAACCAAAAAATGAGTTATAGAGATCAAAAATAATTTAGCGTAAAATGATTCTCTATCTCTAAGATTTTCCAAACGCCAGTCAGATTAGATGGCTATTCGCTTGAACTACGGACGTTGTGACACGGCCTTGGAATTCGAGGTGAGGAACTAAGCCAGGGAAGACATTTTTTCAAGAACTGATAAAACTCATCAAACTGGACATGATTCATGGAAAATTCCGTAGCTTGTGCTCGTGGAAGGGAGCAATGTGACACAACTATTTCCCAACATGATGAAATGTCGTATTTTCTACTAAAATGATGAGATACATTGGTAAATGTAGATTGGAAACTCTTTGATATGCTAAGCGTTTTGGAATTCCAAGGAGCAGCAATCTCTTGTCTCTACTTAAACTGTTCCTAAGGCGGGGGAATGGGAGAGTATAAGGGGGAGCGGCAAAACGTTTCAACTCTAGAGTTTCCTGATTTATTAGTTGGTTTCAAATGTTAAATAAATCTCAAAAATTATATTTATTTGACTTTCATATTGGTGCAAGTAAGTTTCAATTTATTATAGCAATTCGAACTTGTGTACTTGGAGTTAGCAGGATAACTCCAAGTACACAAGTTCGAATCCTGCTTGGCAGATAATTATTTTTACATAATTATTGTTACACCGTAGTCGTGAGTTAACCCTGTGGGTTCGGTAAGCCTCACAATGTGGATAAAATTCTAGCGTTTGATTGTGATCATAAAAAAATCACCTCCTTGTGTAACCGTTGTTCTACACATAGTGCTTTCTTACAAAGTACTGAACGTAGGGTTTCACATTATTATTATAAAGGAAAAGAAAATTTTTTATAATAAAATAAAATAATTTCAGTAAGGCCATATGTTTCTTAAAATAAATATTAATGGATTTACACCACCTTTACTTTTATTTTGACTTTCTTATTTAAGCTTTTTATTATTCACGAATCCGGTTCAAATATAGACATGATATAAGCTATAGAGAAACAAAATGATTCTTGGAGTGTAATGCTGACTGTTTTATCTCCCAAGATTTAAAGAAGCATCACCTGTTCATAGGCTCACTCTTTGCTGAGTAATTAATATATTTTATTTTAATATATATATTTATATATATGTTAATTCGTTCTGCGTCGACTGATATCCATAGTTATTGCATTATATTATTTTATCAACGTTCAGTTGACGTAAATCGCCGTAATATTAAACGTTAAACCATGTAAATATCAAATATGTGTTAGGATCAGAATGGTTTTAACGTTTTAAGTTTTTTAAAGATTATAGGTTTACCTTCTATTATTTTTGAGGTGTAGATAGTTCACCGTAGATTACTGATTGGAGAAAATGATCAGGAGGTGCGGTCAGCAAAGAAACAACATAAATAAACAAAAAAATATTTATTTATGCCGACGTTTCGACCTGATTTTCCATGGTTGTTAATAATTTTTTTTAACCTGGTCCATAGATAACTATGGAATGTAATATAATCAACTTTTTTCTCTCTAAATGATGGTTGTTGTCTTTTTGTTTTTATAGCCCTAATGAAGACCTGAAAATCAGGTCGAAACGTTGTCATAAATAAATATTTTTTTGTTTATTTATGTTGTTTCTTTGCTGACCCCACCCTCCGATCATCTTCTCCAAATGAATTCTATTATTTTTGGTGTAATGATCTTGATAGATCATGCACGACATGTTACAGTTTCTATAATTGAACGGTTGTTTTTAAGGTAAGATAGATAAGGCTATTTTCTTATTTTATTTAGAGTTGATTAGCGAGTGCGGAGGTCAAATGGTTACGCACTATGCTTCTCCAAGGACCTAGGACAGATAATTATTTTATGTTACAGTGTAGTCGTGAGTCAACCCTGTGGGTCCTGAGGTCTGTAGGGGTCCTCCCAGCTTCATAAAGTGGGTGCTATTGAATCTGGTGGTTGAGCGTGATCTTGAATAAAATCACCTCCTTGTATAAACGTTGTTCTAAAAATAATGCTCCCTTACAAAGTACTGAAACCATAGCGGCTCGCATTATTATTTATTTTTTACATTATTTAAGGTTAATTTTTTAAAATTTACAATCTTGATGAAATAGATATTCTCATTAGCTTTAAATTTAAACATAAACATTCATATCAACCCACAAAAAACAGACGC
>NW_027112024.1:34223-43951 GCF_000696795.3 Halyomorpha halys
CCAAAGGTAGTAAAAGGTAAGACACAACACGAATTACTTTTCTTTCTTGCACAGTACTGCACTACTAATTCACATTTAATTTCTGTTTTTAGAGGGTTCGGAAAAAAAAAAAAAAAAAAAAAAAAAAAAAAATGTGATTCAAACAACTGATGTATGTCTTGAACGATTTCAAAGGTTGTAAACTGTTACATTGACTGATGATCTACTTAGTTATCGCTGCATCTATACATAACTCTTAAGAGGTCGAAGCCTAAGTATGTAAATACCGATGACATTCCTTGTGCACTTCTTGGCATTTCTCGATCCTGGAAAAGGCATCCAACTTATTACAGAAGCATCTCCGACCTTGCCTCGGTATTGAGTCATCCCCATCCATTTCGCAGGACATTCCTTCCACTGATGAAGATCTCGCAGTATGAGGAAACATGATATATTTCCCCTAGCGGAATATTAACTTCTTTCGGCTAAGAAAGGACTATTTATTACTCGTCGAGGAGGATATTTGTATTGATTCTGTTCAATGGGTTCAATGTTTCTTGTGTGAATTGTGAAATCTTGACATGAGGAAAGAGTAATGTGATGACTTATTGATTATATATAGAAAGATATGTGTGTATTTGCAGTTTTTAAGACAATATTATACTAAAATAAACCACTTTTACAGAATCATCATAGAATAAAGTTATTTTTTCATTTCATTTCATTCTACAGAATCATCGATCATTGGCTTTGTAAAAAGAATTAATTTTTCAGACTGCTTCACGCATATTGATACACTTTGAATCGTTTATTGGACAGATACATGGGCCTACCCAGAGGGGGGCAGAGGGGCCCCCTAGAAGTAAAAACAAATTTCTAATTTAATAATTTTTTTTTATTGATAAATATTACAATCTGCCACTGTAGGGAAATTGGCAATAATGATAACTGATCACATTCATACTAAAAATAAATAAATAAATAACAAAATGAGAATAATATAAATAAGTAATTGAAAACAAATAACTAAAGTCTCTCTCTAAACATATTTAAACAGAATGATAAAAATCAAACTATGTACATGAAAAAAAAAGATATTGATGATAATAATAATAATAAAATTAAAATAATCACTAATCACATTTATACTTCTATATACCATATTTACACTATCAACCTAAGGATCCTGGAGCTCACTCTATCCCCCCCCCCCGTGTGAGAGGTAGAGCAGGGCTCTTTGAGATCCCAGCGTATCCCTTTCACCAGGCCCTTACTAATAAACCAGTGGGGACTGCGTAAGTGTGCAAAAGCCGTAAACATTCTACATGAGTGGAGCGTCTGACCATTGCCAGAATTCCATTTTCAATAAAAATTAAATTTATTGTATAAAGGAAATAATTTTAAAAACTGATAAAGTACTGCTAAAATTAAATATGATTTTCTGAAAAAGTTTGGTTTCATTCGCCTTTTCCGTGCTGCAGTACGGATGCATAACCATTGCTTGCACTCCATATTTAATAGCCGTATTTAGTCATATTGAAGTCATAAATTTAAATTCGTTATCAATAATTTAATCAATAAACCTTTAATTTATTATTTTTACTTACTCATATATGAAAGAATATGGGCAAGAATTGCGATCGTAAAAAAAATTCAAATCTGGATATTAAACGGAAATGCACTATTAAGATTCTGAGTTTAAATAATCACGTATTGCAGAATGGTCCAGTTTTATTATTCCCGCCTTTAAATTCAAGATCTGAAAAAAGTATTAAAAAAGTAAAATCTCATTGAGCGCTCGGGGCTGGGATTTTATTTTATATGTATTTTTCATATTCCTTTCTGATATATTGGACAGTCATTTCCTTTAAGCGCAAGGCAACCTGAACGACCTATGATAACCTGTGCTAGTACCATCATGGAACTGGCTCTGAACCTGTAAGATACGAAGATAGGCCCTGTTTAGGTTCGGTGTACTTGCGGTACCGTTTGGACCGAAGCGCCAAGATCTAGTCTGTTCCCTGTCAACCCTGTGGGACTATGATCATATATCGTGCTCACCTTATCAACTTCGTGTTGGCTTCGATTCATGTTTCTAGCCTGTTAAGCTCTTGAGATAGTATCATACGTCGCTGCCAATAGCATTCTGTAAATTATAACATTTCGTTTTCGTCAAAAATATCGTACTATCAGAATTCGCTTGAGAAATGGTAATGCTATTAACTATCTGCGCCTGCACATTAACCAACTATTACATGTAGACGTCTTGACAGTAAACTGACAAAGTGTATACATACATACATATAAACATATATGTAAAAGATGGAGAAAGCGAAAGAATATATTAAAAATACAGTGCCACCCAACTGCATTGGGCTGCTATACACACAGTATAATAATTGGATAATTGCATACTATTATTATATTACATAGATATAGTCAGTAAATATTGAAATATATAGTAATGATACATGATTTTTTGTTCTTATTTTTTTACCCTTTTTCTTTTTCTATATTTTTTATAATTTTAATTTTTTTTTCTTCAATTATTTATCTATATATCAACATCTTATGCTATCTAATTATAATCAATAGGAAAAAATTTAAATCTTGAAAAAATATGTATAAGTATGTTTTTAAAAAAAAAGTCAGTTTTTCATCCCAATTTTTTATTACTTTAATTAAAACTACGTTTAATTACTAGTCGAAATTAATGAGTTTGCCAAGTATAGTTAGGAGGATTACAATGTGCCCGCTGTTTCAAAAGATAAAAATGATTTTTTTATAAATCAGTTGTTAGTGAATTGATTCAATGAAATCTTTATCTGAGGAACTATGAGACGTACAGTTATCTATTAGCATTCAAATTAAAGGTAGTTCAATGTGCTATAAAGTAGTTTATGACCTTTGTCTTAGGAGTAGTAGTCATTAGGAAAAAATATTTGATTTATAGGAAATTATATCTCACAAATCATTGGACGTAAAGATGTCTGCCAGTAATCAAATTAAAGACAGTTTAATGTACTATAAAGTAGATTATAACGATTATCTTCGTAGAGGTAATAGTTTTGAATAATGAAATTAACTATAAATAAATTTATTTTACAAATACCATGAATAAAGCGTAATAATCTTCTTCTATATTTAACTAGCTTTAATTTGAGTGCTAATTGACATCTGTATGTCTCATAGTTCTTGAGATTTAGATTTCCTACAATCATTTCAGGAACTACTGATTTTTCAGTTAATTGTTTATGAAATGTCGCTTTTAAAAAAACTGTATCGGAACTATTGGACTGAATATTTTAGTAAATTTACTGTACTTAAATTATTAGGTTTTCTAGTGCTGTAGGTAGTTTTAAAGATATCAAGTTCCGAATTAAAAATTCTTTTTTTTAACGCTTTAAAATAGTCACCATTTTTTATTCCTAACTATACTTGGTAGACTTACCAGTATTGACTAGTAATTATACATAGTTTCCATTAAATTAATAAAAAATTTGGGTGAAATAAATGTATTTTTTCCTCTTGGGCTCTTGTACTATTATGTACAATTAATTTATGATGAATATGGTTCAATTTTAAATAATTATTTGTTACTAAATTTTGTAGGATTTTAATACACAATGTGGTGTGAAATTAAATGTTAATATACTTAACCTAGTTTTTAAGGTAGGTAACATAATAGTGTTGTGATAACTTATTAGTAGAAAAATACAAATAACTGACTTTTTCCACCTCTTGGGCTCTTGTACTATATAGATAGCTATCGAATATACATCTCGCGATAAGCTATAGCCACTCCTGGATGGACTGGGATGAACTCCTTAAGATCGGACAGAAGGCCCCAGACGAGGTACTGTACCGACCCCCTCCTCCGTCCTGGTGGTAGGGGCTCTCCTACTGGAGTCGTCTCTTGCCCTTGGCGGTGTCTGGTTCGTCGGAGGTCTCGTTCGAGCACGTAGTACCATCGCTAACGTTGGATACTTTTCGGTAAGTCCATCATTACGAATTGGTCTTTTTGCTTTTGTTTCTCCAGCCCTTATCGACAAGAATCGCTACAAAATTCATATATTATTTTTCTTAGTTAAATAGATACGAATTAAATCACATATTTTGATTTTATTGCATATCTATATTTTATACATCATTACAGTTTGTAAGAAGCTCGATTACTGAACAAAATCAAATTTTTAGCGTTCATATAATACAAATTTTATATATTAAATAATTAGTTATTTAATAAACATAATTTTATCGTTAAAAATAGTTTGTAAAAATCTTTTATTTAAAATGGCCAATTTATGTTTGATAAATTAGCATTTCCTCGCCGGTTAAACAATAATATATTTTCTTCATCTATTCATGATAATAGATAATTTTTTTTGGTTTTTTACTAGATGATTTATCTGCTCACCTTGATATATGAGTAAATTAATGAAAAAATATTTTATCCTGTACCATATTTTGATTTTCTAAATTGAGTGTAATGATAAATGATGGTTTGATAAATCAATAATTCAATTTTTATATCCTCAAAAAATAAAATTAATGCATCTGTCTTGATACATCTCGTTTCAACCATCGTTTTTTAAGATTACTATATGATTTTCTTTTATTACTCCGAGATTTTTTATTAAGATACCTCTAGAATGATTCATTTTTTTTTTGTTATTACTTATGGCTTATCATTGCTTAATTCACGATCCGATTCGGAAGTTAAACATATATATTTAATTGATTATGTACGTTTCTGTGAAATTATATTTTATAATATCCCTCATACCAGTAGGTATATACTATAGTAAGTGTAGAAGGATTGATTTTAATAACCTTTTATTAATTTTACAACTTTAAAAGGTAAATGATATTTTTTCAATTATATTAGGTTGCTTTCTAAATTTCGGTGCATTTACCTTTTAATAGAAATGAAATTAGTGTTTTTTTTTTTGAGAATCTAAACCGTTCGATGTTAAAACTTTTAAATTAATGTTCATGTTAATATTTTTAAAAAATTTAAATTGTTAATAAAGCATTTTTATAAATAAATAATAAATTGATTTAACATTTAGAGATTTTTTAAGACAAATTATTTTCAAGGTTCAAATCTTGTATTAAATTTGTAGCTCTAGATTAAAATTTAATACCTCAGCATTACTTTTAATGATTTTTTTTTTACTTTTTATTTATTTTCTTTCTAAAATTTTACAATATTCGTTTGGGTCACATTAATTTAATTAAAACTTGCAAATATTTGAATTATATTATATTAAAGGGAAAAGGATGACAAAGTTCAACTTGATAATTATAATAGGGTATATCGTTGGTTTACAAGTGAAGTATACTAAAAATTAAAGTTTTGAAATATTTGATGATAACATAAATTTTTTTTTAATATTTGAGAAATGATAATTTTACTTTCTATGAGCAGATTTTTATGATATTAATAAATTCTTAGTAGTTTAATCTTTTTAATACTTTAGACTGGAACTAAAAAACAACTCAAGACAAGAAAATGTTAACTTAATGTATTTCACTTGTAAGATGACGATTTATTGTATTTTTTTTTAATATTTAAGATTTGTAAATTTTAAGTTAAGATTAATTTAAATATTAACATAAAATACTTAGGAATTTCTTTTTCTCTGAAAACCTTTAAACTAATGGCTATTGGAAGTCTTCTATTGGAGCATGAAATCGAACAGTTGGTATTTTATACACCAAGTCATTGCCGACTGCATTCAAGGTCAATCCCAGTGGATTATTTCTCCGTTTCGTATCGCTCCGTTCCTATGGTTAAAGCTATTTATTCAAATTAATTATGTTATATTAATTAATTATAATGATAAAAAGAATATATAAAAGAATAAAAATCAATAAGACACACATTTGTTCCGTAAAAGATGTTCGTCATTAAAGATGGAGGTCATCGCCCTGGGCTGTTGTGAACCGAGAAATCGAAAGTGGCTTTTATTCGCCGCACGTTTTATCCTTTCAAGGGATATTTTCTAAAGCATTTTGTTAATAATAAAAAGACAATGGCTTTTCTCGAAGAGTTGAAAAGACTTCCGTGGTAAGTAGGGATACAATGTGAGTTACTTATCCCCGTAAAATATTACTCCAAAAAAAAAAAAATCAGACCACTTGATAAAAAGCCTTATTCCTTATAATTATTTATCTAATTGAGTTTCTACTCTTTTAATTGAGAAGATGGCCTCGAGACCTTCTAATTTAGAAATATTAGAGAATCATCCATAAAGACCTAAATGTGCCTTATGTAACCGATCTAGCCAGAACCAAATATCAATCCTTCCATTATAAACTCCCTAACCACTCAAACTCATTAATTTCTAAGCTTGCTTCCCCTTCCATTCCTGACAATCCTACGAGGCGCCTGAAAAGAAGATGGCCTCGAGACCTTATATTGTAAAAATTTTTTTAGTGTGCTACCAATAGGTAGTTTCTTTACATGCCTGTAACATACCATTATGTTCTTACTTCAAATTTACTTGATGTATTTTATTTACAGTTGTAAATGTCAATAAATAAAAAAAAAAAAAGAAATATTAAAGTGCGTGCTAACAATGGGTAGTTTCTATACATGCCTGTAAAACTCCATTATGGTCTTAGATCAAATTTACTAAGAGTATTTTTATGTAAATACAGTTGTACATATCATTCATTATATAAATACAAGAAACTATTTTAAGTGTGGGTATTTTTTTTTATTATATTTATTTATAGAATGTTTGCCTGTAATAAAGTATAAAACTTGCTTTTGTTTTTCTTAGAACTAATGTTAAAAAAAAAAGTAACGAAACTAATATTTTTAATGATATGTTGATTGTTGGCCGTGGAGAAGATGGTTGGGGTGCGGTCAGTGGAGAACACAAATAAGTAAAAACTTATTTATTAGTGCCAACGTTTCGGCCAAATGTTCTGGACTTCATCAGGCCTAAGAACCAAAACAAAATAACTACCGTAATGATTAAAAGAATGTTTAGAATAATAATAAAATATAAGAAAATGACACATAGTATAGGTACATTAGTAATATTGAGGAAAACATCCGGATTTGAAAACGTATCCTGAGAGTTATAATGTGCATAACCTCTGAACCACCCTGCTAGTAGATTCCAGAATTTATTTTACCTTGTTTTTTTTCTTTTTCTACAAATTTTATGACTTGTAGTTATCCAAAAACCTGGATTGAAAATTTTAAACAAAATTGAGATCTGAATCTTTTTTGCATCAAACCCTCCAGTCGATTAATAATAATACTTCTTTATTGAAAAAAATATATAATAATAATTATCAAGGTTACCTATGATCCTCTGCAAACCCCATAGGGTCAACTCACAGATACATTAAAAGCATAATTACATGAACAGCATAATTATCAGTCATTATAAATATTCACTTTAATTTAATTGGAGACATTGAGAAGTGTGATTTATAAAAAAAAAAAGTAAAACTTTTCGCAATTTGTTCATCAAAACCGTATTTCTTAAAAGGAACTTTAGCAAGTTTATAATTGCAATTAGATCTTAATTATTAAAGCTCGCGATTTGCGTTAAACAAAATCGCGAAGTAACAATTTCCTTGTTTTGTAGTTCTTGAATTCTACTATAACCTATTTAAATAGTTTCCAGTTTTTTTTTTGCAGTATACTCTACACAAAATATTTAAAATGGAGTAAAAATAAATCGGCGAACTATTGAGTTATTGGTAAGCAAGCCCTCTTGGATCATATTTCTGGACTCTTAGTTGTTGAAAATGTTGCTTACACCACTCTGGCTTAAACACGCTCATTTAACCTCAAGGCATCAACAAGCTTGTTCCATCTCGAGTTTGGTGATAGTAAAAACTTGTGTTGAACAGGCCTAATGATAGTCGCTCCCAAGGTTTACACGGCCAACTAATAGCTTAGTTTATTAAATGACAGTGTTCTTATTTTATTTTTTTATTATAAACACGTTTTATTTATATTATTATTATAGGTTTTTTTATAATTTATATTTAACCAAGAGTTTTTTTTTTATAATTTATTTATTGTTATTTACAATTGCATAAAAATATATACAAGTAAATTTGCTGTTAGTGATAAAATTACATGATAGAAATATGTGTATAATATATGATAGAACTCCAATAAGGTTTTTAGAAGAGAAGATCTCGAGATAATCTTCTTTTCAGACGCCTAGGAGGATTATAGGTAATGAAGGAGAAGCTATGTTAAAAACCAGTGGGTTGGGTGGTTTATCATGGAAGGATTGGTATCTACTTCTGGCAAAATCGGCATCATATGGAACATTGAGGTCTTCATGGATGACTTGATTTGTGACAAAGGAGCATAAGGATTTTGCGAAGAATTTCGGACTGGATTGGATACGAGAGGAACTCGTAGTTGAATCTAATGACTTTTGAGTGTGACACAGAAGTATGACAAGTGTGAGATACAAACCTACAAGGTTTTGCCATTAAGCAAAATTATTTTCTTTATATCTTATGACACTTGTAAGGTTACATCTCGCAACATGTAGAGAAACCGGCAGCACTATAATAACATTTCTACATCAGAAGGTCTCGAAACCATCTTCTTTTCAGACGCCTCTGAGGTTTGTCAGGAATGGAGGAGGAAGCAAGATTAGAAACTAGTTGGTTTAAGTTGTTAGGTAGTTTATATTAAAAAGAATGATATCTGGTCCGGGCTATGTCGGTTACATATGGAACATTCTTTATGTATGATTTTATTTGTGATAAAGTAAGGAGGATTTCCCGAATGATTTTGTATTATTAGAATTGGATGCGAGAGGAATTCGAAGTTTTGGTAGAGCTCTTATTAAGAATATATACTTACCTAAAGATCATTTGGAAAATACTGTGAAAGATACGTGATTATAATTATTAAAACTTATTCATATCTTTGTAATAAAGAACCTATAATACATGTATAATTAAATTAACACATCCATATACCTAAAGGAAGTAATACCTTATATATAAGAAAGAAAAAAGAATTGATGAATAAGAAAGATGTCTTCCGTTATGCATTTATATAGGCCCCTCATGTAAATGATTCATTGTCCAATATGTTAACGGCTCATTGTAGGTAAATTGTCCCCTAGAAGGTTGTTAATCACTTCTTGTCAGCTGTTAACGAGCTTTCGAACATTATGGCTCGCTTCGGGGAAATGGTCTTCTAGTTTATGCCTGTCTCATCACTTTTCAATTCCAGATAATCTTGGCTTTAAACCAAATATTCATGACATTAATGACTACAAAGCGGTTCCCAAAGTGGGTGCCGTGGGATTTCCCAAGCCAAAACAAAATATAGAATCTGTCCTAGTAGATTCCAGCATTTAATTTACCCTGTTTTTTCTTCTTCTCCTACATATTCTCAGACTTATAGTTTTCCAAAAAATCGATTAAAAATTTTGAAACAAAAATGAGATCATTTTTTCATTGAATACATTTTTTTCCATTGAACCCTCCAGTTGATTAATAATAATATATCTCTATTAAAAAGAAGTTTTATTGTGTGTGTCGGTTTTATCTTATTTATTGAGAAAAAAAAATGAGTCTGCTTGTAAATTAATTTGGCCGATTTTCAATAATTACTTTTTTTTATTCCCTAATAATTAGGCTATAAAAAAAATATAAATCAGTACCGCTACAACCCATGAAGGGCCAGAAGTGCATTGCTTTGTAAGGAAGTACTGGTCAACCCACGAAGGGCCAGAAGTGCA
>NW_027112024.1:44001-47638 GCF_000696795.3 Halyomorpha halys
GAAGGGCCAGAAGTGCATTGCTTTGTAAGGAAGTACTGGTCAACCCACGAAGGGCCAGAAGTGCAGTGCTTTGTAAGGAAGTACTGGTCAACCCATGAAGGGCCAGAAGTGCATTGCTTTGTAAGGAAGTACTGGTCCTACACCAAGGTTTGTGCAAGAAGGTAATTAGGTCAAAATCATTCGACCGCCAGTTTTTTCCCCAGTCAAGGGTACCTACTTTATGAGGTAGACAACAGGATGGTTCTAAAACTCACAGAGTTGACTGATAGATACAATAATTATGTGTCATAGCTGGATACGAACCCAAGTTCTTGGAGTTAGTAGCGCAGCACCTTACAAATGTGCTTTCATGCTCCCATCAGCCTACTATTATTATTTTAAAAAACATTTTATACAAATAAAGTTAGATTTAAAGCAAAGATAAAGATAAAAGCTTGTAATACTTCATTATTGTAAATTCAGATTCGATACTTAGGACTCCATCTGAAGTCTGAAACGACAAGAAACTGCTGGTAGATTCCGATTGCTACAACACCTACTTGACAAACGTTCTAAACTTCCCATTCACTACAAAAAATTAGTATACACTACAATTATCAGACCAATTTGGACATATGGAATTGAGCTCTGGGGTTCTACCAAGCCATCAAATTCCTCCCGCATTCAATCATTACAATCCAAAATCCTACGTAAAATCCTTGATGTTCCTTATTACGTTACAAATAAACTCATCCACAAAGACCTTAACATCCCATTCGTTGCAGATTTGGCCCAAAACAGATATGCGTCTTTTCATTCCGAACTCCTTACCCATCCTAACCCATTAATTCTTAATCTTTCATCCTTAACAATCCCTGATAACCCTCCGAGGCGTCTGAAAAGAAGATGGCCACGGGACCTTCTAATTTCAATTAATGCTTGAAGTACCACCAATGGGTGGTTCCTTCTCAAGATTTTCAAGTGTAAATGAAACATACTACATATTTACTTATTGTATTTATTACTTGTACAGTTGTAAATCACATTAAATAAATAAATATTATTGTAAATTTATTATACTCAAATATAGTTAATACGAATTTATTAAACGCTTGGAATCAGAGTTAAGATTGATGATTGATTAATAATCAATAAAGATTGTATCTATAGCAATTTTTGCTGTAGTTTTATAAAAACTATTTTTTCTCATATAAAACAATAATAAATTGGTAAACCCTCAATACCAACTCATTATACAATTTTTAATTTTTGTTTTGTCGAAATGAAGAGCAAAATAAGGTGGAGAATTGGGGTGACTCACTGCATTCAGTTGTAAGCTATGTTTTGCCGCTACATTATTTGGTTGACACCTACTCTTGGGTGACTTGCAGAATTAATGGTGTTGATTAACGGTGTACTACCGTGTTTGGATCCCGGTAGTCGTTGCCGATGATGAGCTGTCTGATCAGTTCGGAGTTGACTGAACTTGATGGAAGCAAATCTCTTGCAAACTTCAATTAAAAAGTCATTAATGTATCGAGCAGAGGCGGAACATCAAATATTAGTACTTATATATTTTATATAATGTTACCATTGGCAAAGTTTGGTCATTAACTATTTAAGACCCTTGTTTCACATCATCAATACTTCTTGAGTGTCCATCTATTCCGATCCTTCATAGTCTAAAGGTGCATCTACATGTTTGCCAAACTATAAAAAATGCACCTGCATGCGATTTGCGTGTGTGGATGAGTTATTAGGATTGACTGAGACATCGCCTGAAATTTTGGCCGAGCCCATAGAGTCAGTTTTTGGGCTCAAACCAAAGGGCACTTGTACTGTATCCTCACGTTTGTATTCTAGCATTGTTTTAGAACTGCCAACAGATGAATATTTGTAATGTTCATGTTTAATAAATTGAATAATTTCCTTAACCTTTTGATTTAATAATTAACTCTAGTTTAAGATTGTATATTTTGACTATTACATTTACTAGACAAACGGTCCAAACTTCCAATTCATTACAAAAGACTGATCTACATGACTATTATAAGGCCTATCTGACCATACGGTATTGAGCTATGGGGCTCCACTAAACCATCTAATTCCTCTCGAATCTAATCCTTACAGTCCAAAATCCTTAATGCTCCTTACTTATTTGTTTCTTATCTATCTAATTCACTTTATCTAATATTATTACATTTACAATTTATAATATAATCGTTATAAGGTTGATAGACCAAAATATAATCTGAAAAAGAAAGAATAGCCTGCAATTTCTTGACAACATTGGAGCTGTGTATTTACTAATTGGGCTCCACTAAACCATCTAATTCCTCTTGAATCTAATCCTTACAGTCCAAAATCCTTCGTAAAATCCTTAATGCTCCTTACTTTGTCACAAATCAAATTATCCATCAGGACCTCATTGTCACCAATGTTGCCGATTTGGCCAGAACCAGATACCAATCCTTCCATAATAAACTTTCCAACCACCCAAACCAACTCGTTTCTAACCTGGCTTCTCCTTCACTACCTAATAATCCTCCTAGGTGTCTCAAAAGAAGATAGCCTCGAGATCTTCTGCTTTAGAAGTGTTTTTGGAGTTCTATTAATGGGTAGATTCTCCACATGTTTTTATCACGGCATAATATCACTTACAGCAAATTTACTTGATGTGTATATATGTATACAGTTGTTAATAACAATAAATAATTTATAAAAAAAAAAAAGATTGTATATTTTAAAATTCTATCCAATTGGTATGAATACATTGTTTCAATTCTTGTCAATTGAATTTAGCGGTTTATTTAACATATCACTATTATACATTTGAAAGACATTATAATGTCTAAGTAATTAGATTAACAGGTTTCTAATAAAAATTTAAGAACGAAGGTTGAATTTATAGGTTGTTTATTACTATTCATATGAATTTTTATTATCTATAACCTACTTTGCTGGTATTTACGTGTCCTTCCATTTTATCTATACTTATTGTGTTCATTTTTATAATATAAATCGAGTGTAATAGCCGACGTTCACGAGATCCCTGTTCCCAAACGTTATTCTTCCTTTTTCAGTTTATATTTTAGTTTATCCACTTATTTGTTTCTTATCTATCTAATTCACTTTATCTAATATTATTACATTTACAATTTATAATATAATCTTTATAAGGTTGATAGACCAAAATATAATCTGAAAAAGAAAGAATAGCCTCCAATTTCTTGACAACATTGGAGCTGTGTATTTAGTATAGGTTATAGTTGAAAATGGCTGAAACGTAGGGTGGAATAATTAAAAATACTTTTGGACTTAATGGATATTTTTTATTATCTTATCTATTAAAAGGAATGGTCGAATCTTTGTCCACAATAAACGTTTGTATTACTGCACCGATTTACGAGCTGTTTTTTTTTTTTTTTTTGTGTTTTTCAAAAGGTTCCCTTTCGCAATGGGAAGGCTTAAAGATAATGAAATCCTCGAATTCTAAAGTAGAAAAAAAGTTATGAACAAAATTAAACGTTTATGGTTTGTAGCTCAGAAACTGTTTCTTTTTTTTCACAGTTATTGTATACCATTCGATTCGTAGCTTTCAGAGGAGTAAGGAAAAAATATTACTGATTCCACTAAGCTATATTATACATATAATCAT
>NW_027112024.1:47688-97175 GCF_000696795.3 Halyomorpha halys
TATATATATAGTTGGCCGTAAAGATTTAAATATAAGTAGATGGTCAGGGTTGCGGTCAAAAAAAGAACAAATAGTTTAAAACTATTTTAATGTCCGACGTTTCGCACCACTTTGCAGGGCTTCATCAGGGCTGTTCAAAGCGATAGGTTAAACATACATACATACTTAAATATATATGATTATATATACATATAATTGTTCATAATTCCTCATGCATTTTATCCAATCCCTGCGTTAATAGAACCGTTGGAAAGCTGAATGTCTGATTTTTCAACCTTTCTTTCTTGAGATGCTAGAAACGAATGCCATCGCTTATATTAGTTCAGTTTAAGTGAACAAATCATAATAAAGTATATCTATTTGTTTAATTTAACTTAATACAATAATATAAATGAAACTACCAATTACGTTAATTAAATCTATTTACATTATCAAATATATCCAAAATAAAGCATTGCCGGATCAACTAATAATTGATAAATAATATTTCTTCATAATTTTCGCTTTCTGCGCTAGTCTGTAAAATTTTTTTTTTTGAAAATCACAAAAAAAAGTTATAACTCACCAATCTACACAATACTTAAGGTCGTATATAGGATAGTTGCGTGCACCCTACCGGATTTTTCCAAACGATGTCCTTGGCCGTGAAGGCAGTGGCCATCCACCTCTTGGCAAATACTGGAGGAAGAGACCCACTGTCACGACCCGCCGAGGAGAATTGCCAAGATGAGTCCTGCAATTTGACAGAACGCAGACGTAGAGAGAAGATGGTGTAATGCGTGGCGGGCGAGGAATGATTATACACAGCTGGTCCCACTGTCCACTGCTCCTTCCATTGTGTACTATTTTTTATTCTTATTTCGGATTGTTCTCCATTGATCGCCTTTTTCTCCTTCCATCCATTATCGGTTATAGCCATTCTTTCTTTATTTTTTGTTTTCTTTTTTGTTCCTTTGATGGCGGAGAAGAGAAGAATAGTGACTATTGGGCAGGTAATTACTAGTAGTAGGTACACGGCCCATCTTACTCAACAATACCTCAATGAGAGCATATTCCGAGATCGATAACCTTCAATCCTCTTCTCTTCTCTAGAAGATTCTCTTGCTATTATTAATTTTCATTCCTTAATTTTTTTTTAAAAATATTATGAAAATTTAAATTAAACATAAAATATATTTCAAATGTTCCTTATATCATAAAAATCTCAGTGAATGCACCTTGGCTTGTAAGAAATAGCCAGTTACATCGGGTACTATAAATGGAATCAATTGACGACTTCATCAAAAACGGTTCATAAAATTGACAAAGTTATTATTATAAACAAGATATAATCATTTTAAAACAGAAACAAAACATTTCTTATAACCTTCTTATGATAGTTCACCTCGGGACCGCTACGAGTGCTCGAATATAGCACAGTTATTAAAATCATGAATATGATTTACATACATATAAATAAAGTTGGCTACGTTAACAGAGTACGGTGAAAATACTGTAATTAGCTATCACAGGCGTGGTACTGTCACCTACCACATAAACCCTTATGACATGACAGTGCTACCACGGAAGGAGCACCAATATCAGTAAGATTCACCATGGAAACGTGCCTATAAGAATAGGACACACATACTTAGTAAATAGTTAGTGTGTTAGTATCTAACTTTTGGTGATTTAGAAAACGCGTGTTACATGATTACTCAAAATTGCTATCACTAATTATCATATAGCTGCACCTTACACCATACACCAGATCCAACAAGCCGTGAACTGCCTCTTGATCAAACAACCATTGCTTAGAAAGGTTACTTCTCTCCCTTCATTTCGCAGTATAAGCAGGTATACTATTGGAATTGAAAGAGCCATTGAAATTGGAACGGAATGCATTTTCATTCCAGTCGGCCATATAATGGTTATAAACCCATGTTATGGTTTGGTGTGTCGGAATAGGGTCACGGCAAACCCTTACCAAATAATTGTAGATATAAGTCGGCGCCTAAAGACAACATGTGCGTTCTGCTCCTCATAGTACAAGAGCCGAAGAGGATAAAAAAGGAAATTATCTCACCCCAATTTTTGATTACTTTAATGAAAACTATGTATAATTAATAGTAAACATTGACGAGTCTGCCAAGTATAGGTAAAGGGAAAAAAATGGCGACTGTTTCAAAGCGATAAAAAAAAACTAATTTTTCATTTGGAGCTCTATATCTTAAAAAGTAGGAACAACACAAGAAAACCTAAGAGGACTTCATTTAAAGAAGAAGAATTTTCCTTAAGAATGAACCATAATAGAGTTATTTACGTTAAATAGTTTTCGAAATATAGCTTTTTAAAAGGCAACATTTCATAAAAATGTTGTATGGGACGTACTAAAAGATCAGTAGTCAGTGAATTTATTTTGAAAAATTTATATCTCAAAAACCATTTTTGCTTTTCAAAAAGCTACATCTCGAGAACTATTAGACGTAAATAGTTCTTTTAGGGTTAATATTTCAGTGAATTTACACTTCTTTAAATAATGTGCTCTTAGGTTTTCTAGTGTTGTTGGTAGTTTTAAGATATAGAGCTCCGAATGAAAAATTAATGTTTTTTTTAAGGTTTTGAAACAGCCGCCATTTTTCAATCCTCCTACCTATACTTGGCAGACTCATCAATTTTGACTAGTAATTATACATAGTTTTCATTGAAGTATTAAAAAAATGGGGTGAGATAACTGCCTTTTTTCTCCTCTTGGGCTATTGTACTATCAGCTCATACAAAGAGCTCATTTAATTTAGTGAGTGATAAAGGAATGATTTAGTGAGCTAAGACAGTACATGTGTACTTTTAAATTTATTTCATCAGCAAGTCATAGTTAGGAGTTCGTTTGTCTGAATCTCGAACTACAGTTTTCTAACTCTTTTTCAGCGAGTTTCTTGTAAGTTACGGGTTATTTGTTATTTGTGAGGAATCTAGGTAGCGAATCCAGATCTCTATCTCCTCTTAGTAAAATATAATAAAGAGCCGCGAGAGAAAGAGAGAGATTATTGTTCTTGTGTAATTACAATTTACAATATGACGTGATGCTCTGAAGCTACTGAGAGTCTCATTTACCAATATAAATTATTCAAGTTTCTGGATACAAAATCATAATAAATAATATAAAAAAAAAGTTCAAAAAATAAAAATATTCATAAACATGTCAACTTGTTCATCATAAAGATAAGATTAATAAAATGATAATGACAAAAATAAAATAAAAATTTATACCCCTTGGAAATATTACGTGTATAAAATGATATCATTAAAAATACAAGATAATTACAGAATAAAATTCTTCAGACACAAAAAAAAAAACAATAAGGAGGAGAAAAATAAAAATAAATAAAATCCAAAAAAAAAATTGAAGGAAAGTATCCTCTGAAAACAAATTATACATAAAAAATAACATTCTTACGAATACAAATTAATTAAAAAACAACAATAATAATAAATAAATTAATAAAAATAAAAAAAACAAATAACATTCTTCTTGAACTAAAATAAGATTTAAAATATACTACGCTATGGAAATATTGAATAAACAAAATTATATTCTTATAAATACAAATTAATTACAAAATAATATTTTTCTTAAAGAAATAAAAATTATACAATTTGAAATTTTTATGAAACTATTGAATAAACAAAATAATATTCTCATATATACAAATTAATTACAAAATAATATTTTTCTTAAAGAAATAAAAATTATACAATTTGAAATTTTTATGAAACTATTGAATAAACAAAATAATATTCTCATATATACAAATTAATTACAAAATAACTTTTTTCCTAAAAAAAAAAAAAAATATATTATTTAATTTAATATTCTTATGAAACTATTGACAAAACGAAGCAAAATTACCTTCATATCCTAAATTAATCCGCATCAGCTCTGGTCGGTTAAAAGAACGACTCTTCCACCTCTGGTATCAAAGGAAACCGCCATAATAACGTTAAGGACAGTTTTCCAGGGAAGGCAGAGATGTAGTTGTTCAAATTATTTTAGTATTCTCTAGAATGTATTCAGTTTTTACCTGTAAGGATGCAATAAATACAATTAGAATGTAAATATTGAAGTATAAATACCTGAAAAGGTGCACATCTCCTGATGTTTATTTTATTCCAGAAAATCCTAAAATATTTGCTCATTTTTCATTCGGAGTTCCATATCCTTAAAGCTACTAATAAAACTAAAAAACTTCCTTTTCTATTTTTGACAACCAATGGAAGCGCCTGAAAAGAAAATGGCCTCGCGACCTTCTAATGTAGAAATGTTATTAGAGTTCTACCATTGAGTAGTTTCTCGAGAGGTTTTTTATCATACCGTTACAATCTAACATCACATTTACTAAATGTATTTTGTGTAATGTATTCGTAAATGTCAATAAATAATTTATTAAATGAATCAAATGGTATCCTTGTTAAGTCTCAACACTCTTTATTTATATCCTTTCATTCACTCAGGTCAAGCTTATTATTAATTTAATTCAAATTGCATTTTGGTCTCAATTTTTATTTATCCCAATTATTAAAATTCTTATTAAAGTTAATTGTAAATAGTAACAAAAATTTTTCTCATACTTTTCATAAATTTATTTTACTTAAACTCTCTGCATGAATACACAATAAGCTGTTAAATGTTTATATTGTCCTTGAGGATGACCGAATTGGCCGAAACGTCGGACTATTGATATAATAAAGAGTGTTGAGACTTAACAAGGATACCATTCGATTTATTTAATAAATAAATACCAGTCTCGAGACTATATAATTGAATAAATTATATATGTCAATAAATAAATTTTAATAACAGTTTTGTGAGCTATAAAGTGTCGTTAGATAATTTAGGTAGAAAAGGATTTTCTTTATTGCTTTTTCAATTGCACAACCTTGTAGGTTTGTGTCTCACAATTGTCATAGTTCTCTGTCATACTCTAAAGTCATTAGATCTAGCTGAGAGGTTTTAGCACCAATTCAAATCGATCATTTCTAATCAACTTTTATTTTATCTCAATACTAGTGAACAACGAAACCAATAACAGTAACAATTAAATAAACTGTCCTTCGAAATTCAAGCTATTTCAAGAGGCATGAAAACAATAAATAAGAACAAACATTAACAATGGGAATTATTTAAAGATTTAGACTTATTGCAATTCTAATAAGAGTATGCTTGTACAAAATTTATTACCTCCAATTTCTACTTAACAGAGAAGCCGTAATAATACTGAACAAAAGATTATTTGAAATGAGGTGTAGATAGTTGACCGTAGATTACTGATTGAGGAAGATGGTAGAGGGGTGCGGTCAGCAAAGAAAAACATAAATAAATAAAAAAATATTTTTTAAATAAAACCAAAAATTGTATCCAATACTGTCTCAATACTTTATTTCTTACTAGTCCAACGTTTCGGCTATTCCAGCCATCTTCAAGGACATCTTCATTACAAATCTCCTCCTCACATTAATTCATAATTTTTTTTTTTTTTTATTGCAGGCTATTCTGCCCAGGTCATTTTCTTCATTCTAATTTTAAACCTATTTATTTAAAATTTAAAACCGAAATGGATTGTAAAAGGAAACTGTAGTGGTGAAAAAAAATTGTTTATTATATCCTATTATTGTATATGTTTTTTTATGATTATACCATGAATATGTAATGTAAATATGTCCGATTAAGGATTGATAAGTATGCTGTGTGAGATAGCAACCTAATGTATTTAGGCAGCATATATGAATAAAGTATTTCTCTCTTGTATATGAGTTGTAAATTTGCATTTAAGGTATTTTATTACTAATAATGTTGATTATCAAAATTATTTAAAATTAATGTATAATTTGGTTATTTCTTAGATTGCTCCTGAGGCTGAAACGTTTGACTTTTGAATATATAATAAAGAGTGCTTTGAGACTTAACTTAGGTTACATATTATGTTATTAAAACAATAATTACGTCCTCAAGAAAGTGAAAATATAATATATAAAAGTAGCATTATACAACATACAATAATATATACAGTAACATGATATCTAATATAATGAATATAAAAAAAGAAAGGGGCATCAAAGCTAAAGGATACAATAAAACAAAATAACATAAAAATAAGGATCTAAGTATATCTAAAGAAATAATTTTACACAAATATACACATATACATAGCTAATTTTGATCACAAATATGGCCATTCTGTGTAGTGTATCAGTTATCGGGAATCATAAAAGTAAAAAAGTACCCAGTCAAATATTTATTTTTTATTTTTTTATATTTTTTATGGTTGATTTATTGATTAGTTCTTCTGGTAAGCGATTGAATATGTTGATGATATAGTTTGAAGAACGTATCCCATATCTATTGTTATCCATATATATATTTATAGTTATATGTATAGGTATATAAGTTAATACTCACACTGTAATTCATATATAAGTCACTCACTCTGTTTATTACATTTTTCTTTCATATAGTTCAATATGTTGATTAAAATTCTTTTTACGTATAAAACCTTTTTGCAGGCTATTCTAATCAGATCTTTTCAGTCAAATCACTCTGTAAAACAATAAAATAATAGGGAATTATTGCCTATTTTGTCACTTCTCCATTAAATTTTTAAACTTTTATTATATTTAACAATATTTTTAACCTTCCTTACACTCAGGTCAGGCATATAATTGATTTTTTCAAAATGTATTTTGGTCTAAATTATTAAAATTCATATTAAAGTTATTTTAATCGTAACATAACATTTACCCATATTTTGCATAAAAATCAGTAATGTTATATTATTGGGCTATTCTGCCTAGGTCATTAATATCAGTCAAATTACCCTATGAAACGAAAAGTTAATAAGGAATCATATTAATTATTAATAAGCTTGCCTTAACTTATGTCTAGTTACCTATTTTGTCACAATTTCATTAAATTTTTAAAACTTTTAATTATAGATCCACTTAACGTTATCACTTCTTAATCAACAAACAATTTTTAATCTTCCATACACTCAAGTCAGGCATTTAATTGTTCTTTCCAAAATGTATTTTGGTCTTGGTAATTTAATAGTAACATAAAATTTACCCCAATTTTTCGTAAAACAATTATTTTGCTTAAAATCTCTGAATAGTGTTGCTTCAAATTTATTGTGCCTGTTTTATAATTCACTATATAATTAATGTTCTCTGATACAGATTATTTTATTTAAAGAATACTGTATTTATTTATTTATATTTTATTCTGATTTTTGATCAAGCTCACTCCATATTTATTAGAAATTCATTAGCTCAATATTATTAATTTATTAATTGTAAATTCATATCATTATTATTTACATAATATGTTCTTTCAATTATTTTTATTTTTTATGTAATTTTTTTTACTTTATTTTAATTTTAGTATTTCATATTTAGGATTTAATTTCAGACAAGAGTGATCTGTATGAAATCAAATGGCAGAAATGCCTCCTTTGGAGTAGGGAAAAAAAATTTTAGTTGGATTTGTCAATAGAATTATTAATTTATCGCTTCACAGCACCTTAATAATTAAAAGTGTAACTAATAAATTTCATTTTTGTCTATCATTTTTATATGATATTTTGGCACCGACCGATATATATTGTCATCTGCTCGGACCATACTCGATGTGCTTTTCTGAATTAATAAATAAAAAACCATAAATTGTTCACTTCTGACTTCTAACTGGTCAATTGCGTTAATGTTGTCTTCACCTTCATAATTCTAATGTTTATTATAAAGCACGGGGAAAATGAGCACTAGCGAATGTTAATTATGAACAATTTGAAGCGGAATAGCTGGGACATTTTCAGTTTATTTTCTCCGAGAGAAGGAATGCGGCCTGACTCATCCTGTAAGAGCCAACAGCTTCGCCATGCTCTTAATGACAAAAAGACATTAACTCACTCTATATCTCGCACATTTATAGTTTTAATTTAATTTAGCTGTAATAAAAGAAATTGTATCAATAACTAACCAACGCTTGGAGTCGAGTTATAACGACTACGAACAAAAATGTGCTGTGATGCCTGCATCACATAACGTTCACTTACAACCTTATAGTACAAGAGCCCAACAGGCTTATAACATTATAAAAAAGGAACTTATTCCACTTCTATTTTGTATTACTTTAATGAAAACTATGCATAATTCAAAATTGCTGAGTCTGCCAAATATAGGTAGGGGGGATAAAAACTGGTGGATGTTTCAAAGCATTCCAAAAAATTAAGTTTTCATTCGGAGCTCTATATCTTTTTAACTACCAACAATACTAGTAAAATCTAAGAGGACATTATTTAAAGAAGAGTAAATTCGCTTAAAATGAACCCTAATACAACGATTTACATATTTTCAAACATGAACTGAAAACCAGGAGTAAGTAAATTTATATTGGTAAATCTATATCTCAAAAACCATTTGACGTACAGATGTCTATTAGCAATCAAATTAAAGCTAGTTCAATGTACGATAAAGTAGTTTATGGTGTTAATCTTTTTAGAAGTAGTATTTTTTATGTTATTTGCTAAAATAAATTGATTTATAATTGTTCGGATAAAATTTCATCACCAAAATTTATATTCATATGTGAATATCAGAAAAACTACTATCCTTACGAAGATACGTGTCATATACTACATTTTAGTAAGTTAAATTTATTTCTAGTGCTGGGAGTACGTCTTATAGAGATATATTTTTCAAAAATCAATCATTTTATCCGAATAACTAGAAATTAATATTTTGTAAAGTTATTTTGCCATATATCATAAAAAATACTAATCCTACGAAAATAACCGTTATTAACTATCTGATAGTACATTTAAATAGCTTTAATTGGAGTGCTAATAGAGATCTGTACGTCTTATGGTTCCTGAGATATAGGAGTAGCTTTGTCAAAATAAGTTCACTAACTAGTCATTTTTTATGAAACATTGCTTTTTAAAAAGTGTTATCTTGGGAACTATTCAACGAAAATAGTTCTATTAGGTCTAATATTTTAACAAATTTAATCTACTTTTAATGGTGTTCTCTTATATTTTCTAGTGTTGGTAGTAGATTTAAAGACCTTCGAATGAAAAATTACTTGTTTTTATCGTTTTGAAACGGCCGTAATTTTTTATTACCCCTACCGATACGGCAGACACGTAAATTTTTACCAATAATGATATATAGTTTTCATCAAAGTAATAAAAAATTTGGATAAAATAACTGAATTTGTTTCTCCTTTTGGGCTCTTGTGCCATTATTTTACGTTGAAATTAATCCTTGCTTGTTTCAGAATAGATATTTCTGTATTATTCACCGTGGAAATACTTTCTTGTATTAATTTTCCAAATTAGCCATTCAATTTACATATTGATTTTCTCAAATTTCAAATTTTTCCAGAAAAATACTTTTAACACATATTCATCTGGTAATTTTCAGCTCCACTGACACTATCTGTAGAAATGATATGGTATATATAAAAACTGCGTAACTTGGTAAAAATCATTTACTTTTCAATGAAATTTTGTAAAATGACAAATTTGTCTTTGTACATTACTTTTTGTTTTTACTTTCTGAAGTTAAAAAAAATGTTGAAATGAATTACTTAAAACACAAAGTTGATTATAGGAAGCTGTAGTATATAAATTTGATTAAGATAAATAAATAAACTGACAGGAAAAATCATATATTTTTCAGTGAAATATTGGAAAATGATATAAAACAAATTTAGTTTGTTTTATTTACATACAAATTTTTAATTTTTTTTTTCTTTTTAAAGCTAACAAAAATAAATTCATAAAAAAGTTGAAATGAATTAAAATAATAATAACTTGTGTTTTCAAATTATTATTCTTTTTTTATTAAATGAACTGTAATATTAGATTAATTATTTTATATATTCTTGTTTGAGAGTGGTTTAGTTTATTCTGAATTTAAAACTTAGAACAGTTTTAAGTTGCAAATGTGAATGAAGGAAGGAAGAAAAGTGTTTTATAAAAGGTTTAAATCTAGGAAAAAATTATTTAGGAAAAGTTATATGGAACAAAGACAATTAGGCTGCATTTATAAGATTTGAAAAAGGAAATGACATCAATATGAAGGTATCCTTGAGAATGGCCTGAGGGTCGAAACGTTGGAAAAGTTGTAAAGAATAAAGTTGAGAGAAAAAAATGATCAAATTTGTTTTAAATTAAGAATGAACTGTAATATTTTCGAATTTTTAATGCTATTAATAATTAATATTTCTTCAGTAAACGGTACTATTGGAAACATGTTCCAGTATGTAGGGGATTGTTGCAAAAGTCAAAGTTATCAATACACTCACAATAAGATACATCATTTGCAAATATTTCTTTTTTGTTACTCATTTTTCTTATTGTCTTATTTTTATTAAAATTGGACTAAAAATTTAAAAATAATACATCTGAAATAAATATTTCCCTTATCTTTTGATTTTTAGTTATTTTTCGAGATTTTGGTATTCTTGACTGAGATAAGACTCTGGTAACACGTGTATCTCAGTCCGTCGATCATTTATTGAGGTCATTGTGTAGCTGAGGTATTTGAAATTGTATACTTTTGAAAACGATTTGCCAGCCACGCAGATCCAAAAGCTCTATACTTAAATACTTCTAATTAGAAATGTAATTACATATATTGCGAACAACATTTCTTTTTGGAAGATTGTTGATTGACCGTGTGTATTAATGAATGGAATATGGTCCGTGTGCGGTCAAAAAAACTCCAATAGTAAATGGGTATACTATTTTCATTGAGCCAACCTTTCGCCCCACGTTGCAGGGCTTCGTCGGGGCTAAAAAAGATGCACTTGACATATTTACAAAAAAAAAAAAACATAAGTGGAAAATTACAATAATACAATTATTGTTACCATTTATTGTTTACCTAATTTAATTTTTTTTTCAATGTTTACTTTAAAATTATTTTCGTTATTATGTGGCGTGCTAAACTGCCATCCCAACTCCTCCCAATACAAACGGCTCACTCTGATTTTGACTTCCGTCAAAACAGGTATGAATTCTGTCTCATCATTTGATTTTAATCTTTTCTTTTTTCATCTCTTAATGTGTACTTTCTTTAATATTTCTTCTCTTATTTTATCACTTATCTATCTGTTAATATTACCCTTTTCATTTACTGTTTAACCTTTAATTTTTCTTATTAAATTTTACTTTTCATTGTATACCCCTGTTATTTTCCAGTTATGGTTTTTTTTTTCGTAACTATGTCAAGTGTTTGTATCTTTTTTTTAGCCCTGACGAAGCCCTGCAACGTGGGGCGAAACGTTGACTAAAAAAAAGTAGTATACCCATTTGAGTTTTTTTGACCGCACCCGGATCATATTTCAAACATTTCTTTTTGAATGAAAACTACCTTGCCTAAGCCATGTAAATATTAATTGCTTGGAGAGTAGTAGTACATTCTATACAGAGGTTCTCAAACGTTTTGTACTACCGCCCCCTTTCCAGGAAATATTTTACTTTGCGCCCCCTTGGAAATCATTTTTTTTTTTTAATTTTATTAGCAATTAAAAAGATGTAAGCAATAGAAAGGTGTAACTTAGAAGTAGAAGTGATTTGGTGCGATTTATTTTGATTCTCCAGTTATGCCACCTTTATGGTATTATGTGTGACTGGAGTCTTGGATGCAGGCAGCAAAACTTAACTCTAAGTTACACTAAACGTAGAAGTTAAAACAAATATAAAGCCTTATAATTTTAATTATTTGGTATTTTTAATACTTCGTTTCTTTTTTTTTTTCGCTCTTTAAAGATAATTTCTAGATCCGCTTCTTGTATGGTACTTTTAATAATGACAACAGATCATAAAACGTTGGGGTTGAAAGCTATCGGTACGAGTGAGATTACAAGCACATAGGATAGAACTCTCGCCTATTAGAGCAGTTATTACACCACATGGGTACATTGGACCGTTACCACTATCTCCATGAGGACATTACTCAGGCCCGGCTGACTAACAATAACTTCCTGCAATATATATCGATCCTCCAGACAATACAGATAAATCCTCGAGACAAAGAGACTGTTAGGCGGGGCTAGAGGTAGGGAGGTGTGGGAGTTGTCAGGGATCTCGGTGTCTTCTCCATAATTCATGGCTCTGGTCTAGGGACACGTCTGTCCGCTATGACGTCACCGCTCCCTCCTATGTATTTATAGTCGTCTTCGATATAATTGCTTTATTTCTCAATCTTTCTCTCTCTAGATCTTATTTGCTGAAGTGTTCGTAACGGCGATGTTTTATAGGTAAGTCTAAATTAAGGTAATGGTTGTGAAATAAAATCAAGTCTCTTTATATATATTTTTTAAATTTATTTACTTAAAAATACATCTAGTAAATTTGATGCTAGATTATGATGGTACGATACAAACGTGTAGAGAAACTCTTCTTTTCAGGTGCCACGGAGGATTGTGAGAAAATTTATGATGAAAGGGATTGATATCTCAGGAGAATTGAGGAATTTAAAAAGGATTTTCTATTTTTAGGATTGGATAAGAGAGGAATTCGAAGTTTTAGCGAATCCCTTAAGTATCCTTATTCCGTTCGTCCTGATATAAACGTGATTAAGAACATTTTGGAAAAATTGGACGGTTGATATCGGGAGGATTAGATAGATACTGGTACAAATACAATACAAATGTAATATACCTTCTTTTGTTTTTAAATTATTGAATACACTCTAGTGTACTATAAATATTGTGTCTTTGTGAATTCGTTATTGTCAGTGCTTGTGTTATATCTTATACGATAGATCATTATGCTATGTATTATAACAACCAATTATATTTGGGCAGCATGGCTTAGTAAATAAATTCTCTCTCTCTCCATCCCATCTCTCTTTCCCTCCCTCACTGCCTCCCCCAAACCCTTCAACTTTATTAATGATATATCAAGTAAAATATATCAGACTAGAGTGAAGTTTCATTAACATTAGTTCATATTAGTTGCATCGAGACTGTTCTATGAATAATGGTCATAAACCAATGAAGAACTAAAAGAATTCGATTATAACCAATTGCTGTCGAATGGGCTGAAGTATCTTAACATTTAATTTCCTTTGAGATTCTCATTCCTTTACCTTGAAGATTATATAAAAGTTTCAGGCTTCTGATGGAGCAATTTAGAGAATTAGCAATGTCTTCAGGTTTAAATAAATTTAAACCTGTAGATTGTGACATCCTTACTTTAAAAAATAATATAAACAACCTGTTCTCTATTCTTTTAATACAGAGGACAGGTCTTTGATAACATTCATCTTTCTGAGATGATATCAACGAGCAGTGACCCGTGGGAAAGCTACCTATTGTTCTCTGCTCGATTCTTGTCAATCGGTTACTTCGAAAGAACTTTTACTTACAACATGTGGATGGCAAAGGAGGACTCTCAACTTTTCCATTCCAATGGCTTCGTTGTTATTGAAATCCAGTGGAGGGAGAGTAAGGGCACTAAAGTCATAGATACTCCTGACTACATCAACCAGAACTCCAATAGCATATTCACAAAGGTATCAGTGTCATTAAACCTAAGTTTTATTTAGTAGTTATTACCTCTTTAAAATTAATTATCTCATATAAATTAATTGGAAGGAGGAGTATAATGGAGGGAGTAAGCTGGTAGGCGAAGTGAAGCCAATTATTATGGTGAATTATAGTTGAGAAGTGGTGGCCTATATGACCTATTAGTACAAGAGCCGGGAAGACAAAAAGGCAGTTATCCCACCCCAACTTTTTATTACTTTAATGAAAACTATCTATAATTAATAGCCAAAATTGTAGAGTCTGGCAAGTATAGGTAGCGGGAATAAAAAATGGCGGCTGTTTCAAAACCTTAAAAATTACTAATTTTTCATTCGGAGCCCTATATCTTAAAAACTACCAAAAATACTAGAAAATCTAAGAGAACATTATTTAAAGAAGATTAAATTTGCTGAAATATTAGCCCTAAAAGAGCTATCTACGTCCAAAAGTTCTCGAGATATAGCTTTTTAAAATGCATAATTTCTTAAACATTTACTGATAGATTAATAGTTAGTTAATTTATTTTGATAAGTCTATATCTCAGGAACTATGTGACATACAGATGTCTATTAACACTCAAATGAAAGCTAGTTTAATAGACTATAAAGGAGTTCATGATCTTTATTTTCGTAGTAATTATAGTTTTCATGATATTTGCTAAGATAAATTGATTTATAGTTGTTCGGACAATCAGTTTGATTTATGAAAAACTTCATTTCAGGAACCATTGGACGTACAGATGTCTGCCCGCGCTCCAATTAAAGCTAGTTAAATTTACTACAAAATATTCAATCATGTCAAAATAAACTCACAAAGTGTTAATTCATAGTTGTTCCTATATAATGTTGAATTTTCGAAAAAATATATCTCTAGATCCATAAGACGCACATATGTCTGCCAACTCTCAAAATAAAGGAAATTTAACTTACTATAATGTAGTTTATGACACTTATCATCGTAGGGGTACTAGTTTTTATGATATTCACATATGAATATAAATATGGCAAATAAAAATTTGTCCGAACAACTATAAATCTATTTATATTAGAAAATTTCATGTAAACTATTACTCCTACGAAGATAAACATCATAAACTACTTTATAGCTCGTTAAACTAGCTTTAATTTGAGTGCTAATAGACATCTGTACGTCAAATGGTTTTTGAGATATAGATTTATCAAAATAAATTAACTAACTATTAATCTATCAGTAAATGTTTAAGAAATTATGCATTTTAAAAAGCTATATCTAAATAAATAAATTCACTAACTACTGCTTTTTCAGTAGGTCCTATTCAACATTTTTATGAAATGTTGCTTTTTAAAAAGCTATATCTCGAGAACTATTTAACGTAAATAACTCTATTAGGGCTCATATTTCAGCAAATTTGCTCATCTTTAAATGACGTTCTCTTACGTTTTCTTGTGTTGTTTCTACTTTTTAAGATAAAGGTCTTCGAATGAAAAATTTAAATTTTTTATCGCTTCCAAACAGCCACCATTTTTTATTGCCCCTACCTATACTTGGCATACTGATGAATTTTGTATAGTAATTATACATAGTTTTCATTAAAGTAGTCAAAAATTGGGGTGAGGTAACTGCCTTTTTTTTCCTCTTGGGCTCTTGTACTATATTGTCGGCTGCATTCCTGCATAGGCCTCTACTCTACCACACGTTGAGTTGATCATAAGGCCAACTTCTTGGCTTCACTTTTCCTGGTACCTTATCCCCTCCATTTTACTGTTTACTCCAAGCACCAAGAGGGTGCACTTTATGAACAAATATTGTATATATATTTTTTAGATTTTGTGAATTTGACCCATGGTACTCACGTAGTAAAATGGTTTGAGGCCATGATGTAAGATATATGGAACATTGACAATGGTTCGAAGGACTTTAGATAAAAATAACTAGATATCTATCATGTTCAGAAATTTAGCTGTCCTTGGTTCAAGTCCGAAGGTCTAAAAAAATATTTTATTCTTGTAGATGAATAGTTTGTTGTAAATGGAAAGATGTGATGTTCAGAGCAAGTACTCATACGACTAGCAATTTATAATCGGTCAAAATCTTATTGTTTAGGTTATCTGTAAGGGTTCTATGTTATAGTCTTTAGAAGCCAAGATACTTAAGTGAAATTTTATTAACTAAGAGTGGAAAATGCACAAGGTTTGTGTTTCGCAAACGCTGATAACGCTGATTTAATCTGATGTATATACTCTGATAATGTATATATTTTGGTTTTGGTATTGGTAACTGGTGGAGTGATACCAGTTCGGTCGTGGAGCTAGTGGTCTTTTTTACCAACCCTTAGTGGTTACTTAGTATACCTAGGTAATATAGTACCTATATTAGGATACTAAACAAATATTAACTGCCCGATTTGAGAATCGAACGTTACGAAACATGCTCTGGAATACTCCTCCCCAGGCCGTCACGTCATTTATATATTGTCATAGTTATATTTTTTATTACAAGTATCAGTTTTATACTTATAGCAGATGATAATTTATTGATATGCTTTTAAATTAATTCTTTGGTATTTTATTGTATTATTTAAATATGTACCAATAGCCGTTACTCAGATCGGCATCAGCCATAACTTTCTGAATCCAACGACCTCAGACTTCCTGGACGCAAATCTAATGCACTAGAGCTCAACTCCAATGCTTACTTGAAATTCAGATCGCGTCGGGAGAAATCTATTTATATATAATAATCATAAATCAAATTGCGAACCCAATACGAATTTCATGAATATACGCCTACTTCCCGCATTAATATTACTAGCACAATATGTACAATATCTCCGGCTTGTTACGACTTTGATGTTGACTAATCGTACGGCTGTATTTTTCTCGTTATTTTATTTTTTATTATTATTATATTATTATTGCGGTTTTAAACATTTAAAACTGTTTTATATTCTTTTCATGGAAACGTTTATTTAATAATATAATACAAAAATAAATCTGTACCACTACAAGCCATGAAGGGTAAGGGGTACTAGTACTTTGTAAGGAGGTACTGTTACCAGGCCAACGGTTGGGCAAGGAGGTGATTTGGTCAGAATCAGCTCGACCAATAGATTTCTCTTGAATTCAGCGTACGCACTTTATGAGGATGTGAAAACCAAGGAGGGCTCTCGAACACACAGGTTTGACTCACGGTTACAGTAATAACAAATAATCTGTCACAGCTTGATAGCCGGATTTAAACCCTGGTCCTAGGAGTTACTAGGACAATGCCTTACTCCTGAGAACGCTGCTCAACGTATTTATACAGTTACTATTAAATTTTAGTCTTCTTCTATTCTCAAATGTCGGTGCTATAATACGTTTTAATAAAAAAAAGGACCCCATCAGGACACCAAACTCTAGATATTAAGATTTTAATTTTTATGAATTATTTAGGATGTAATTAAATTAAGTCTGTTCCGCAACAATCCATAAAAGTTTAGAGGTGCAATAGTTTGGAAGGAAGCACTGGTACTAGACCAACGGTAGTCCAAGGAGGTGATTTGGTCAAAATCACGCTCGACCGCCTGATTTTCACCCAATTAAGAGTACCCGCTTAAAGAGGTGGGGAGTAATGGACAGAATAATTATCTGCTACAGCTGAATTCGAACTCGGGCCCTTGGAATTAGAAGCACAGTGCCTTATCATAGAGCTAACCACACTCAATATAAATAAATTAATATGTATTCCAACTACTTTATCAAAGAAATGTAAAGATAAAGATTCATATTTAATATGTGATTACCTTTAGCATTAAGGTAAAAAAAGGGCAACCTCGGCATCTTTCTTTCATAGGAGCAGTGGCCAAACTGAATATGTGTTATTAGCATGATCTCAAGATCTGAAAACACTGGATTTTTTAGTTCGGGAGGACATTAAAGAAATAATATCATATATCCAGTCCCGTTTTAATGAATAAGGTAATTTTTTTAACAAAATTTAATATGAATGTTAAGAGTTTGCATTTCATTAATAAATTAATTGGTACAGGTATTTATTTATTAAGGCCTTAAAAGTTATACCTTTATAAGGATTTTTTTCTTTTTTTTAGACCCTTAATACATATTTTCACATACGGTATTTAACCCTGTGCAGTAAGATATATTAAATGCTTTTCGTCTTCTGAACAGAAAAATGCACTATATGAATGCAAACATTATTCCTCTATGTTTAAGTTAAATAATCCTTTACATCAGTTTCATAAGTAGTAAAATTATATATTAGTGTTTGTCTAGGGACTGTAACCAAAATTTTTTTTTATTTGTTTATTTATTTATTTAATGCGATTTACAACTGTATACAATTACAAATAATCAATACAATAAGTAAATATGTTGTATGTTTCATTTACACTTAAAAATCTTGGGAAGGAACCACCTATTTGTGGTACTTCAAGCATTAATTTAAGTTAGAAGGTCCCGTGGGCATCTTCTTTTCAGACGCCTCGGAGGATTATCAGTGATTATTAAGGATGAAAGATTAAGAATTAATGAGTTAGGATGGGTAAGAAGTTTGGAATGAAAAGACGCATATCTGTTTTGGGTCAAATCTGCAACGTATGGGATGTTAAGGTCTTTGTAGATGAATTTATTTGTAACGTAATAAGGAGCATCAAGAATTTTACGAAGGATTTTGGATTGTAAAGATTGGATGCGGGAGGAATTTAATGGCTTGGAAAAGCCCCAGAGCTCAATTCCATGTGTCCAAATTGGTCTGATTATCGTAGTGGATACTAATTTTTTGTAATGAATGGGAAGTTTAGAGCGTTTGTCAAGTAAGTGTTGTAGCAATCGGAATCTACGAGCAGTTTCTTGTCGTTTCAGTCTTGTGTGTGGATTCCAAGTAATTCTCTTGTCAAGATGGAGTCCTAAGTATCGAATCTGTTCAACAGGCGTTAGGTAACCAAAATCACCAAAATCAAATTATTAAATAAATTTTTCCAGTGTGAATAAACCATATAAATCTACGTACTGAAAATGAAGATTTCACTGGATATTGTGTGATGACTCATAGTGGTTTGGAAAAGCAAAAAGAGGTAATTTACAGATATATTATTCTACCAAATAAAAGAAAACTTTAGACAGAAAGTGGATCTAAAAAAAATTTAACTTTGAGTACAAATGGTATTTTCCTAATGCGTACTGTTGCTTCACAGCCTTCTCTTACCTTAGGAGACTTGGAAACATTCTTCTTATCGTATCCCGGAGACCGAAAACATGTTAACACAATCTAACTAAGTGATTGCTTATCCAAACTGCCTGGCGACATCACAAAACTGTCCTCAAGTAAATTCTTAATGTAGTGACAGATGTCGCCATTTTTTTTATGATACTCCATCTTACCCAATATCAGTTGTAAACAAATATTTGATATTTTTATTATTGTTTAAAAACATCAATAAAGTTTTTATTTATTAAAATTGTATCTCCCTCAAAACTTTAAAAAATAGTGGAATTTTTTAGCATCTGAGAAATTATAAATTTACTAAAAATGTTTATTTACGTTAAATATACACATTTTAGCATCATTACTACAAAAAAAAATTAACTGAGTTAGAAGTTGTTCATATCAATCTGTTTAATAATCTGTTCAGTAAGTCTATGCTATAAATGAGGTGTAGTTGACCTTAGATTAATAAGTAGAGAAGATGGTGTTACGGTTGCCATGGTGAAAGAAAAACACTGGCGATATCTGCGTAGACAAGGAGTGTTACGGTTGTCATGGTGAGATAAAAACACTGGCTAGATCTGTGTAGACAAGAGGTGTTACGGTTGTCATGGGAAAAACAAAACACGAGCGATATGTTCAGACGAGTGGGTTTTGTTTTTCGTGAAGGCGACAGTTTGATTTTGGAACACGTATGTTCAGACGATAGAGTTTAGGTTTTGTGAAGGTGACAGTTTGATTTTGGAACACGTTACGATTGTTCAATGTGAAGTGGTAATAGTTTAAAGGCCCTCTGTCTTTACTGTTTGGACTGAAATTGCACCATATGAGAAATGTCATCGTATGTGTTTTTTTTGTATTGTTTTTTTTTTCAAAATTACGGTGTTCTACTTCAATGGACGGTCATTAACACTAGAAGTGGGTATATAGTGCAGTGACGTTTCTTCAACACGTCCTGGATAAGAGATTTGTAGCAGGCGTCAAACTTTTGGGGAAGGTGAGACGGAAAGGAAATATCGGACAACCTTATGTTCGGCCAGGAGTGCACCCAAAGACTACGTGGGGTTTGAACTAAATTTTATTTTGTTTTTATTTTATATTGACTTTTTGATAATAATGTAAATATAGTTATTAAGGTTAAGGTTAAGTCAGCCTATAAGTTTTAATTGTTTTATTAATTGATAAGAATTCTTTTTTTCCCCCTTTTTCATTCTGTGTGTATACTTCTTCTTATTATTAAACTTTTTGTTCATATAGTTCTACTGTTCTTTCTCTGCTTTCAACTTATTAATTTACTTATGTTTTTTTGTTTTTGTTCACGGAATATTATGATAATTCAACAGGTGGGTAGGTAACACCCATAGGTTTTCCGTTATCTACATGTAGAGGTATTCGCCAGTGGTCAAAATTCTACAATTGTTTATATAGGGGTATATTTTAGTTATATTGTGGGCATAATGCATCAGGGTTTTCGTGATTTCCAAGAAAAAATAACGTGGCGCCTAAGGAGTAATTCTTTATTGTTTTGTCTTTTTTTTTTTTCCTTTTGCGATTATATTTATTTATTTTTTTCCTCTCTCCGCTGAGCGTGGGCAACTATAAAGGATAAACATATAACTAAGGATAAATTAAAATTTGGGATTATAATGGTTGGGGGGTGCGGTCAGCGAAAAATAAAAAAATAAAACAAAAATAAGCAAAAAATTATTAATTCCTGCCGAATGAATTTCAGATCTTCATCAGGGCTAAAAAACAAAAAGAGATAACCATCATTCAGAGAAACATAAAAATTAAAAGAAATAAACAAACAAAGTTGGAAGTATATATAACAATGAACTAAAAATAAAATAGTTGATTAATAACCATGGAAATAGGCAGTAGCAGATTGATAAAAATGAAAGATGAAATATAATATTATATACGTAAGAATTATAGGTAAACATTATTAGTAGGTAAGAAGACCAAACCTCCCCCCTCCCGACCATCTTCTATAATTCTATAAATATAGGAACATTTTAAATATAGAAGAATTATTCCAAATAATTCTTACTGTTTATATACCAATCTTTTACCACAGAAAGGTTCAAATTATATTATATTATAATATTTAATAATTTTCTTTTTTCTTCTTTCAAAATTTTTATTTATTTCAAAAAATATTTAAACTCCACCGACGATTCATCCTCCTGTCTTCAGAGTACTTCGTATTTTAAAAACGATATTCTTTTTGGTTTCCTATGTCTAAAATCTATAAATTTTTTTAATAATTCGGGAAACCATTAGCTATCTACAGGTTGTTTTTATCAATAAAGAAATATTTGTAAAGAAGGAAAAAGAAACTCACTAATATTTATATGATTCACTCACTCAATCACTGTTCGGCGCTACAGTCCTCTGCCACCACTCTTTCCCATGCCTCGCGGTTTCCAGCGAGACTCCTCCAATTTTCAACTCCCATTCCTCTCAAATCGGTCCTCCAAATCATCCAGCCACCGACGCCTGGGTCTGTCCCTTTTCCTTTTCCCTCCTGGTGCACCACTTAGCATCCTTTTAGGCAGCTCCATCCTGTCCACATGTCCCTACCACCTTAGCCTACTCTTCTCAATAGCACAGAGGATATCAGGCTCTCCATACTATTCCTTTATTTCGTCATTGCTTCTGATTCTCCACCTGTGCTCCTCTTTAACGGCTCTAAAGATCTTTCTCAGGACTCTTCTCTCCCAAACCAGTAGAGCTCTTCTATTTTCCTTGGTTAGAGTCAAGGTCTCACTGCCGTACATTACCACTGGCCTAATTATTGTTTTGAACAACAAAAGCTTTGCTTTCCTGGAAAGACTTTTGTATCGGGGAGCTTTTTGCAGGGCATAGAAACATTATATGATTATATTTCTTAAAATAGTTTATTGTAAAAGAAATTAACTAAATTGTAATTTTTTACATCAATACTTTTTAAAAATATTTTATACAATGAATATTGTAAATTTTAACAATTAAGTATTTACTGACCAAAAATTCTTCTACTTTTTTACATTATTGTAGTTGTTTCTATCTTTTTGAGTCCTGAAAGTTGGGACGAAACGTTAGCTCACAATAAATAGTTTATTTACTATTTTAGTTGTTTGGACCACACCTGGACTACCTTTCTTTTATATATTACACACGGTCAATCAATAATCATCAAAGAATATTAGTTGTTATTATAAATTTAAATTGTAATTATAAATTTAATTAACCTTAAAATAATTTGGTGTTGAAGCTTTTTTAGTATGGTGTTGATAAAAAAAATAAAAGAGTGATCAAATTCTTTTGTCTCAAAAAAACAAACAGAAACTTCCTTCCCCGAGGTCTAATAGAAGAAGTAAAGTTTTATTTTTTTTTTTTTTGTTTTTTTTTCCATCAGCCTAAATATTACCTTAAAATGATTGACGTAGCTAAAATTAATACTTGATGCAGCTGCTAAACGTTCTTGGAACGTTAGATGTGGCTTCATCTTAGTTCTCCGAACCTCTTTGGGAAATGGCTATTCAGTATATGCCCGTGAAACAACTAAATATCTGAGTCTGGTTTAGAATTATTTAATCTTATATCGTACATTTTACTTTATTATAAGCATTTATTTAGTTTGACTACTGTTTATTATGACCTTATATTTTATTTTATTATATAAATAAGATCATATTTATTTTGTAAAAAACGTGACCTTACATTTTATACGTTTCTTAATGCCATGCTAACGATATCTTTAGAATCTATAAGCTAAAAAAGAAAAATGCATTATTTGGTAATGCTGCCTAAATTACCGGGTTGTTAGAATACAGGATACTTATCAATCCATGATTATAAAATACAAAAACAAATTTTAATTTTTCTTTTTTCAAATAAAAATTAACTATTAACTAAATAGCAAATATTATTATTTATTTTTTTATTAATATTAATTTATTTTTTTCTGTATTCTGCATATTCAATATTCTTATAGCATTTTCTTTAAGCTACTTATGTCACTAGATTATCTGTTATCTCCTTATGTTTCTTGTTTTTTTCGCAATTGCATTTAATCATTATAGTTCTCTTGTTTTTGTTCTTATATCTGATAAAGTCCTGAAATTTTTGTCGAAACATCGGCACTAATAAATAAGATTTTACATATTTATGTTAAACCCCCAATAATCTTCTTGTATAAATTTTAAAAATTGTATAATAGAAGAATGGAAAAAGTTTGACGTCAATATTTAAAAAATATATACATGCTTCTCCTAGAAAAATATCATTAGATGCTGCGCGACTATTAAAAAAAAAGTGGCAGTGTACAAACATTAAAATTTTCTAAACAAAAAGTACAGCTAACTCCTGGTCTAAACAAGTCTTCCCGATTTTCTGGTAATCCTATTCAAAAAAATAAATTAACTAATAAAAAAAATATGAAAAACTACTTCTCAATCCACTTCTGCAGTTAGAGATGAGGCAATAGTAAAAGAACCCAAGAACAGAAAACAATTACTATTTCACCCCGATATTTGATTACTTTAATTAACACTATGTATAATTACCTTTCAAAACTGGTGAGTCTGTCAAGTATAGGTAGGGGGAATAAAAAATGGCAGCTGTTGAAAAAAGTTTTAAAAAATTAATTTTTTATTCGGAGCTCCATATCGTTAAAACTACTTACAAGACAAGAAAACCAAATAGAACATCATTTAAAGAAGAGTAAATTAGCTAAAATATGAGCCTTTGTAGAGCTGTTTATGTTTCATAGTAACCGAGATATACCTTTTTAAAAAGCGACGTATCATAAAAAAATGTAATGAACCAGTCGTTAATGAATGTATTGTGGGAAATCTATATCTCAAGAACCATGAGATGTACAGATAGCTATCAGTATTCAAATCAAAGTTAGTGTAATGTGCTATAAAGTAGTTTTGGGAGTTTATCTTCGTATGAGTAGTTATTTTCATGATATTTGCCAAAATAAATATGTCCAAATGTCATAAAAAAATATTACGCCTACGAAGATAAATGTTGTAAACTATTTTATAGAACATTAAATTAGGTTTGATTTGAATACTGGCAGGCGTCTGCACGTCTAATGATTCGGCAAATATAGTTTCTTCATAAATCAAACATTTTGTCTAAACAAATAAAAATTATAATCTTGTTAATCTATTTAGGCAAATTTCATGCAAACTACTACTCCTTGAAAGATAAAGGTAATAAACTACTTTATACCACATTAAACTACTTTAAAGCGCATGAAACTTTTTTATAATACATTAAACTACTTTATAGCACATTAAACGAGCTTTTATTTGAATGCTAATAGACTTCTGCTCGTCTCATGGCTCCTGAGATAAAAAAATCCCACAATAAATTGACTGTATTACATGAAATGTTTTTTTTCAAAAACTATTGAACGAAAATTTGCTCAACTTCAAATTATATCCTATTAGGTTCATTAAACTACTTTATAGCACATTAAACTACTTTATAGCACATTAAACTACTTTATAATACATTAAACTACTATATAATGAATTAAACTAATATTATAAAGTAGTTGATTGTATTATAAAGTCGTTTAATGTGATATAAAGTAGTTTAATGTGATAAAACCTAATAGGATATACTTTGAAGTTGAGTAAATTTTGTTCAATAGTTTTTTAAAAACAACATTTCATGTAATACAGTCAATTTATTGTGGGATTTTTTTAATCTCAGGAACCATGAGCCGAGCAGAAGTCTATTATCATTCAAATTAAAGCTCGTTTAATGTTTTATAGAGTAGTTTAATGTGCTATAAAGTAGTTTAATGTATTATAAAAAAGCGCATTAAACTTTTTATAATACATTAAACTACTTTATAATATATTAAACTACTTCATAATACATTAAACTACTTTATAGCACATTAAACTACTTTATAATACATTAAACTACATTATAGCACATTAAACTACTTTATAATACATTAAACTACATTAAACTACTTTATAATACATTAAACTACATTATAGCACATTAAACTACTTTATAATACATTAAACTACTTTATAGCACATTAAACTACTTTGTAGCACATTAAACTACTTTAGAGCACATTAAACTACTTTGTAGCACATTAAACTAGTTTATAGCACATTAAACTAGCTTTAATTTAAATGCTAATAGACTTCTGCTCGTCTCATGGTTCCTGAGATAAAAAAAAAACCCACAAAAAATGGACTGTGTTTTTTTCAGTATGTATTACATGAAATGTTGTTTTTAAAAAACTATTGAAAGAAAATTTAACCTACTTCAAATTATATTCTATTAGATTTTTTCGTAGGTAGTTTAAAATATATGGAGAGCCGAATGAAAAATTAATTTATCTTAACATTTTGAAACAGCCGCTATTAGTTATTATATATAGTTTTCATTAAAGTATTCCAAAATTGAGATGAAATAATCTACTTTTTTTTCCTCCGGGCTCTTGTGCTCTCCCGCCGACTTGTACAAGGCCTAACGCCCAGGACTGCTGCTGGCGAAGCCTTGGAGTGGTATTGTGGACGGACACAAAGAGCCGAGCTGTGTCCTCGCCGCGTCACTGTTGCCGATTTTCCACGCTCGCTGTTTAGATCGGGAGCCTCTTCTTTACCTTCTTCTGAGAAGTCTGTCGAGGAAGTTCCCTATCTTCGTTTTCTGGTCTGAATACCTCGTAATTACGAATCTAGAAGCAAGATAGAAACCTGGTGGTACCTTTTAGTGTTGAAATGGTTTATAATCAGTTGCTTTTGAAGTAAATGATCACATTACTCTCCTCAGGTGCACCGTTTCGTGTTTCATTTATTCTTCGTATCCGCATTCCTCTTTTCTTGGAAATCAGTTACAGAACATCTAGTTAAAAAATACCTAACCAACTCTAAATAAAATTCAGTGAAGTTGTTAGAAAGAAATAAAACTATTATAAGAATACTGGAAGCTTATTGATTGACATTATTGACTATTTTTAAAAATAGTATAATCATTTACTATTTGAGTTTTTTTGACCGCACCCGGACCATATTCCATTCACTTATTATAAGAATATGTACCATACATATATATATTTTGCAGATGACACAAGTGCCATCAGTGTATAGTGACCCATCAATTTTATCCCAAAATCTCCAATCCCACGGCATAATCCTTGAAGAAAGATGTCAAAATTGGAGACTTTAAATAAATCCCTTCTAATCATCATTACCCTTTGTCGGAAACCTTCTACTTCCCGTCCTATAGCATCCTTTAATTATACTCCACTTATTCCTGTCAAATAGAACCGTCACATCTTTTTTTTTTTTATTCATTTAGAAAATTTAGTAAGTGAAATTTATTAATTACAATTAGAGCATTGTGGAGGCTACCACAATGCATAAGTTAGATCAGTACAATATGAATTGATCTCTAGTGATCAATTAACAATAACTAAAATAAAAAATAATTATTAAAAAAAAATAAAATAAAATAATAAAAATGATTGAAAGTACTTTAAAGTGAATAAGAATGCTGAACCCTCGTTATTAGTCATGTTCACTATATATTATTATTGTTGTTTTCAAAATATTTTTTTTTCTTCTATTCATCTCTTTTGTTAAACTTTACTTATATTTTGCCTCTTTATCAACTATTATGGTTACATATATTTTCTTTCTCTCAATTTTACTTTTCTTTCCATATTTCAATTTTTAAATTATTTATAACTAATATATTCATACTTCTTTGAATTGTATAACTTTTCATTTTTATTTTATTTCTTTAATTATGTTATTTTACCTACTTTCCAATTACCTATGTATACATTTTATTTTCCAAATCTCTCATCACTTCATTTTATTAATTCCATTCTGTAAAATTATTCACTTTATGTCATTCTGTTTACATTTTCTTTTTTTACTTTCTATACTTATAGGTTGTAATTTTGTTCTGTTCTTAACCCTAATGAAGGCTAGAAACTGTAGCCGAAACGTTGGCACAATTAAATAAGTTACACTACTTATTTGTGTTTTATTTTGACCGCACTCCCAACCATCTTCTCCTCATTCGATATTACTTTTGATTCATTGAAATGAGCAATCATTAATTCAATATTGAACGATCACAAACAACTAGACCAACCACACAAGACATCGCATTTTGTGTGGCGTCATATTATAGCTTACCGCCTTCGGTTTACTTATGTTCTGTAAAAAAGTGAAGTATTTTAACATATGCACTCATATAAATTTCGTATCATTGCCTGATTTTAAGATTATTCCTCAGCAAGTTTATTACACCCTAGAAATATTTTTCTTTTGACATGTTTACATCCAATGTTTGGAGCCGAACTTCTTTCAGGTGTTCTGTGATCTGTCACGAAATGTCCCAGGAAAACACGGAAAGTAGGTCGTCGTCACGCTTCTCGCCCCTTCCTCTTGTTTATCCAGCCAATCAAGGGTTTCAATTCTTATCTATTGCTTTTTAGTTTTTCTCTTCAGCACGTACTAGGTCACGAACTTTCATTTGTTTAGCCTACTGAAAATATTACTAGAATTGCGGTGTTGACTTACTTTTGTTCATTTGTTTTTTAAAAAATATTTGTAAATTTAATAAAAAATGATAATTTCATTTATTAAAATAAATAAATTGTATCCAATTTTAGTCCCAAAACAACTTATATTTCTTTATAAGTCCGACGTTTCGGCCAATTCGGCCATCCTCAAGGACAATCTATCACAAACAGCTTTTATTATGCATATGATTTTTAACAATTTTAAACAAATAACAATATTATTAATAAATTATCATACATTAAATACAATTTTAAAAGTTTTAATTTAATATGAAGAATTGGCTAAAGAATTTAATCTAAAAGCTTAATTAGAAATAAGCCAAGGATTGCTTATTTATAAATTTATATGATCCCCTAATTTTTTAATGTCACATAGGGTAATTGTGGAATGAAATTAATGACCTGGGCAGAATAGCCTACAAATTTTTTTTTTTATAAAATTGATATGGTTCTAAAATTGTTTTAATGTATGATAGTTTAAATTGTTAAAAATCATATGTATAATAAAAGCGGTTTGTGATAGTTTGTCCCTGAGGACGGCTGAATTGGAAGAAACGTTGGACTTATAAAGAAATATAAATTGTTTTTTGACTAAAATTGGATAGAATTTATTTATTTAAACCATAATAACCAGTCCCAAGAAAGGGTAAAGATTATATATAAAGATAATCTGTATGTACCATAGGTCGGAATAAATTCGATACCAAGTTACATTGATAAAACTTAGTCTTTTTTTATTTATTTATTGATATTTATATCTGTATTTACATACAAATACATCCAATAAATTTGATGTAAGATCGTAATGATATGATACAGGCATGTAGAGAAACTACCAATGGGTATGAGAAAATGCCCATTGGTAGTTTCTCTAATAAGATTTCTGCACTAGAAGGTCTCGAGGCCATCTTCTTTTCAGGTGACTTTGAGGATCGTCAGGAACGGAAGAGGAAGCAAGGTCAGAAACTAGTGGTTTTGGGTGGTTAGATTTCATAATGAAAAGATTGATATTGAATTCGGGTTAGATAGATTACACAAGGTCTTTATGGATGATTTTATTTTTGATAAAGTAAGGAGCATTGAATAATTTACGAAGGAGTGTATCTGTTCTACTGGGGTTAGAGCAACATTATTAAAGTATACTGTAGAGTAGTCGGTAGGTTTACGACGGAGAGTAAAGGTGATTTCATGGGATTTATTTTTATCCTCCGCTTTCGACAACATTCTTCGAGGGTTGTGACAATTAAAGGTTTATTATTGACTACGAGTACTTGTGTCATCGGCGTAAGTTGTGAGGATAGTGTTAGGATTCTAGGAATGTCAGCGGTATAAACTGTGTAGAGAATGGAACCGAGGATACTAAACTCTAGTCTAAAATCAAAATACTGTTTGATAAAGGAGCAAAACATGAAAAGTTACTAATTCATACAAGAAAATATTTCAAGAAAGATTGGCATTAGGCATTACCTAGTTTGGCTGCGTAAAAATGCAGATAGGCATTAGTCCAAAAACATTTTTATTGAAAAGACAAAATATGTGTTAAACTAAGTGGGTGTAAGTTATTTATTTACTGATCTAATAAAATAGAGTAATATTGAATCTAATAATTTTAAAATCCTGTCTTAGACTGAAAAATTCCATTTTCAATTTTCGAAAATTATCACAATTACATACTTAATAACCTATTGATTTTCTAATTTATTGTAAGAAGGCGGTAATTTAAGTAAGCGTTGATTTTGAGTGAAAATATTACTGTGACACGATAAGTGATGTAAACTGACTCTTTTAAAATTTGTAGGTGTTGAAAATCAAAACTGTGCTATATAATTATAAATCAGCACATAGCATCTTCTTTCCAACGTACGAATCTCACGTGGATACCTCTCGTCAGCTGTGAATATTTTAAGCAATAGCTGCTGATTCCGACATTTTTAGATTTTAAAAAAAGTCTAAATTAGAAATTTATTTCTTCTTAGTTCTATTTTATTTTTATTTTCACTATAACCAGAAAAAGATTTATTATTTTTATTTTCACTATAACCAGAACTGAGATTTATTATTTTTATTTTCACTATAACCAGAACTAAGACTTATTATTTTTATTTCCACTATAACCAGAACTAAGATTTATTATTTGTATTTCCACTATAACCAGAACTAAGATTTATTATTTTTATTTTCACTATAACCAGAACTAAGATTTATTATTTTTATTTTCACTATAACCAGAACTAAGATTTATTATTATATAAGGACCCAGGTTCGAATCCGGCAGCGACAGATAATTATTTTCTGTATCACTGTAGCCGTAAGTCAGCCCTATGGGTTTAGGAGCTCTTTGGGGTCCACCTAGCCACATGAAGTGAGTACCCCTGATTCTGACCAAATCACCTCCTTGCACAACCGTTGGTATAGTGCCAGTACTTCCTTTCTAAATAATGCACGTCCGACCCTTCATGGGTACATGTTCAATTTAATTTTTAATACTTGTATTGATACTAGAAAGTAGTAGTTTCCGGCATGTAGACTATTAGCTTTTGAGCCAAATCCAATTGGCTAATTTAAAATTAACGCTGCATGCTTACCAGAGTAGTGTCAAGGTTTATTTTTCGACACCACTGAGATATAAATATTACCTAAACCAGTTGGGTATCGAACCGGAAATTCTGGGACCCTCGTTCCAGCCTGCTCGGCAATCAAGGTGTCAATAGTAGGGGTATTCATGATCTTTAGTTCAACATCTTTAAGTGTGTTAAATGGAGAAATATTCCCTTCTTTTACCATGTTAAAACAATATTACATTTAACATAGTTTTGAGTCTGTTAAATGGAGAAGGACGTCATGCAGCAGACAAGCTGAGCTTTTCAAGATTTTGTCTGTTTTAGTTTTGATAGGTTATTTGCTCGTACTTCGTGTTTGATTTGTATTGTTTTTGTTTTAAACTTTTTAAAAACTATAATAAATGAATAGATAAAAATAATTATAAATTAATGGAAAAAAAAAACAGAAGATAAAACAAGAAACAAGTGAGGTGAAGGATGATGTAACGTAGCTGTTGAAGATTTTATTATCTTGTAGAGATTACTAGGCTAGAAAACAAATTTCACAGAAAATCCGCTAGGATCCGCTCTGCATTTAACATATAACTTAGACTTTAAATTAGGCTCCTCATTATCCTTTACTTTTAACATTTAGCATGTTAAAGCGTTTTACATCATGAATACCCCTGGTATGCTTTGTATTCATTAACGTTATGTAGTCATATCACTAATCACTTTTATAGGGGTTTTATTTTTCATTGACAGCATTTATTTTGTATTGGAGTTCATTGAGCACAGTATAATACAATATACCGTGTAATCAGATATTACCGTGTAGATGGCAGGTCTATGTACGATATTATTTGTTTTTTGTGTTTATATTTGTCTCTGACTTTAATGGTATGGATTCCTGGCGGTACTTGGAATCTGTAATCTTATCTCCCGCCCTCTTCACCCCGGATGAGCATTTGTACGCCTCAAAGTGGTAACATCAGGAGGAATGTCTCGCCGCTTACCGACACTATCGAATAGTTCCCTGAAATGTCAGCGACCCCCATTAAGACAGTCAGAGTTGTCAACCAGCTTCTTCCGCAGTACAAGAAGAAGTCTTACACTCTACTTAGACTGTATCAATGTGGGTTTGAAACAAGTCAGGCGATTTTTGAAGAAATGAGAAGCGGAAATTCAGAGCCAATTAAGCGTGGGCATAAAACCATCCGTTTGTAAGTTTTAATGATTTATTTAATAATCACAATAATATTGTAAAATCAAGAACCCCGGCAGTTGTTCTTTGATCAATTAAGAGTGGTTGTATTGTATCCATGTAAAATATAGAACTACAAGAAAGATGAATAGGAACACTTAATTTTCCTACAAAAGTTTGGGGTAAATGACTAACAATACCTTTATTCTAATTCATTTTCATTAAAATATAACATAACTTAAAGAACATTAAAATCTTCGATGCTGAGGACAAAGAAAGAAAAGGTTAATTTTTACTTTCACTCACTCTTGTAGGGAATCTCGGTTACCCGAACTAATCGTTACAGGGATTCGGATTACAGATAGTATTAGGGAAAATAATGTCAAAAATTCATCAATATAAATTTACATAACTATTTTTATTTATTTTATGTAGTTTACATATTTAATTGAAAATTGGACAGTTTGAAGATTTAAAATATTAAAAAATGTTTTCTTTTACAACCCTAGTTATGCTAAGTAGTGATTTAATTTTCCTTTTAATTATAAGATTGATCATTTATAAACGAAAAAAAAATAATAAAAATAATATTATGTGATCTATTATATAAATAATAAAATTTAAAAAAATATTCTTTGTATGGATTCATTTAAACATGATAAAAAAATTATTATACAGTATTATAAAATAAAATAATAAAATATAAAATAACAAAAAAGTATTATACACATTTGAACCTTGGATGACTTTTATATAAAAGTACCCCTCGGATTGATGTCTAGTTCGGGCTAGATCGGTTACATATGGAACGTTAAGGTCTTTATGGATGATTTTATTTGTGACAAAGTAAGGAGCATTGAGGATTTTGGATTGTTAGGATTGGATACGAGACGAATTCGAAGGTTTAGTGAAACCACTAAGCTCAACTCAGTATGTGCTGATTGGCCTTATTACAGTCATGTAGATCAGTCTTTTGTAATGGATTGGAAGTTTAAACCGTTTGTATAGTAAGTGATTTAATAGTCGAAATCGACGTACAATTTCCTTTCTTATTGAGATTGTAGGATAGGTTTACGACGAAGTGTAAAAGTTATTTGGTGAGATTTGTTGGAATTTATTTTAATCCTCCAATTACGACACTATTCTTCGAAGGTTGTGATATGGGATTGGAGAGTTTGGAATGCAATCAAAGGGTTATTATTAACTGCGAGCATACATGTGTCATCAGCATTCGTGGTGAGGATAATGTGAGAATATTGAGAATGATTTTTCGAATTAATTAATCCTATCCAGTGAAAATCTCATATATAGGTTTAATCAAATTAAAAAATAATTATTTTATAACATGCAAGCGTTACCATGTGGTGAAACTGAGTATGCTTCGTGAGCTAGAAGTCATGTTAAAATATAAAAACTTTTATTTATTATTATCTTCTACGACTATCTACGTTAAATATTATATTTTCTCAAGTCTTTGGCTTTCTAATGATGTATGATAGGTCAACATTATTGGGTTTTGTTCTAAAAATGAGTTTTCCATACGAAAATAGTATTTTTCCTGTTATCTCCTTATGTTAACTATCAAATCCTTTTCTAGATTAAATTTATCCATTTTTTACTACTAGAAAAATTATGAAATGGTGAATTATTTAATCACTACCACTAACCCATTGCTCGATGCTGATTCCATCAATTCGTCCATATATACATCCTTCAAGAATCGCAAAATCCAATCTACTAAATTAATCGTAACGAAATTCCACCATCTACGTTTCGATCTACCTTGTGGACGTTTACCCATCGTTCCAGTGTTTATTAATATTTTAGGGATCTGTTCGTTACCTAGTCCCACGATCTTATACTCCGTAATGCTCTAATCTGAATTATATTTATCTTGTACAGTTCCCTCACTGCAGCGTAGTGTAGTCTTCCGAATTCTCTCGTTTATTCATCATCTAGTTCCGAATATTTTACGTAATACTTTATTTTCAAAAACTTGAAGGCGCTGTTCTTCCCTTAGTGTAAGAGGCCACGTTTCGCATCCGTAAAGAACAGTGGAAAGGATAATAGACAGAAGGCGTTAGCCAAGCGATTTCGAGATTAAAAATTAACAAGCATTTCTCGCTTTTTATCTCTCTTTTATTTTCTCATTAATTTCGTTTTTTCTATTTACCGTAGAACCTAAATACTGGAACCTATCTACCTGTTCAAACGTATTTTCTCCTATATCTATATAATCTAAATTGCTCCCGTTTCTACTGGTAAACATATATTTTGTTTTATCCGTATTTATTTCGAGAAACTATCATTTTCGACTCCTTGGGAATCATGCATCATCACCTGCATGAGAATCAGTTCTGAGATTATTAATTTTTTTTTTTAGCTTTTTAACTTGTTTATTTGTATTTTAAATTATTTAACTAATTTATTCATTTCGTTGAACTCATTTATATGTTGGTTTGTTTTTTAATTTATATATTAGTTTTTTTTAAAGTTATTTATTTGTTTAACTTATCTGCTGCCGTGACTATTGTATCTTTGATTTATTTTTACATTGATATTTAATGACAAATTCTTTTTCTTCAAATTTGTGTAACGGATCTAACGTGTGTTGCGGATCACTGGTGTGGGTGTGGGGTATGAGAAAACGAAACAGGAAGAATAAAATTGTCAAATAAGTAGAAACAAAATTTCAAATATAAAAAACAAAAAAGTTTACATATGTTGTATTGAGTATATAGACGATTATTGTTTTTGAAAAATAAAAAGGTAGAAAACCAAAATTGTTTTTGTATCATGTAAATATGATGGGTACAATCATGGACATAGATGGGTACAATGGTGTGTATTGTACCAACCCAATGTATTTGTGCAGCATGGCCAAATAAACGATTACTCCTTCCTTGTCCTCACCCGATAATACAAAATCATCAACATACCCTTGCACCAGTATTTTGCCCCCTGAAGTTAAATTTTTTCGGTATACATTACATTTTCGATAACGTATTCTAGTGCTAGATTAAATAAGATAGGTGATAGAGAATCGCCTTGTTTTAAACCCGATTGAACCTCGATCTTCTCGGGATAATGATAACCGGTTCGTACCTTGCTAAACGTTTCGGTCATGTACATCCGTACTAGTGGTTATTTTAAAATAAAAAAATTGCAGTTACAACTTTCACTAGTTAACCAGGGATGTTATTTAACGTTGAAGAATCTACGTTATGCTGGGTGTACTTTATAACCCTCATATCGAGTATAGACGAAAGAAGATAGGGGGGAACAATTTTCATAGAGCTCTAGAAGTGCAGCGACCCGAGATGCTATTAACAGCGCCCGGTCCCTACAAGGACCTCTCCGGTGTGTTCCCGGTCAGTTTTATTACCGTGCGAGTCGTAAAATATCTACCTCGCTTTGTCTGTTGTTTAAATGGATGTCTTCTTGTTCCGCTAATATCGATCAATGTGGTCAATTTCCATTATAATTTTTTAAAAGTTTATTTATTGCTCTTACATCTAGTAGAGCCGATGTAGGGTCATAATAGAGTGATGCAGACATCTAGAGAAACTATCCTTCGGTAGGGATTTAATAATATTTTTACATTAGGTGGTCTCGATCATGTTCTTTTCAGGCGTCTCGCAGGATTGTCAGGAATAAAAGAAGCAGGAAGGTTAGAAACTAGAGGGTTTTGGTGGTTAGGGTGCTTATAATGGAAGGATTGATATCTGGTTCGGTCTAGATCGGTTATATATGGAACGTCTTTCTGCTTTCTGCATAATTTATTGTGACAAGTAAGGAGCATTGAGGATTGTAGACTGTAAGGATTGGATATGCGAGGATTTCAGGTAGCGGATCTGTCCGACAGGGGTAAGAGCAACATTATTAAAGGATACTGTAGGGCAGTCAGTAGGTTTACAACGAAGGGAAAAGGCGATTTGTTGGGATTCATTTTGATCCTCCAATTTCGACACCATTCTTCGAGGATTGTGATATGGGGTTGGAGCATTTGGGATGCAATTAAAGGGCTATTATTGACTCACTCATGTAACTTAAAACGGCGTAAGCGGTGATGATAGTGTTAGGATTGGTTGGGATGTCAGCTATTCTATTCTAGAGCTAATACACGCAACCAAGTCCCGACCAGTGATGGAAAGGACGCTTTTATCAATCAATTCAAAACCATTCGTCCGGCTCGCCCGGGCGTCTGCTTGATGACTAGATAACAGATCGCACGGTCAGTGGTGCACGCAGTACCGGCAACGTATCCGTCAAATGTCTGACTTATCAGCAGTCGATGGTAGACTCTGCATCTACAATGGCGCTCGCGGGTAAAGGGTAATCAGGTTTCGATTCCGGAGAGGGAGCCTCAGGAACGGCTACCACATCCTAGGAAGGCAGCAGGCACCCCACTCCCGACACGAGGACGTAGGGACAAAAAATAGCAATATGGGCCTCATTTGAGGCCCCGTAATCGTAATGAGAACACTCTGAGTTGAAGTTGTTGCGGTTAAAAAGCTGGTAGTTGGTTCTGCGTGCCACACTGTCTGTTCACCTCCTGTCGGTGCAACTGGCATGCCACGGGATGTTCTGTCGGTGGCAGAAGGGCTTTGCAGCGCGACCCACTAGCTCAGACTGGGTAGAGCATGAGACCGAGGATACTATCTTGACGAAGACCAGCGGACTGAGAGAAGAGGGACGAATAGGGATCATGATGGTGTACTTCGAATAATCTATCAGTCAGAAAGGAACGGATAATGAGAAAGTATGTAAGATGTAGGAATTTACGGAGTTTGTAATGCAGTCCCGGATGCCAGACTCGATCAAAAGCCTTTTCTACATCGAAAAAGACTCCAGCGCAGTACTTTCCGTGCTCCGAAGAAGACGAGACATCACACGATGACATTGCTGGATATTTTAAACTCTTTATTATATTTTGTAACGAAACTAAAAGGAGTAGAACCCCTCTCGAGTTATCACCTCGGTTAAGTGAAAGAACCGTTCGGATTATCAGAGAAAGGGAAAAAAATACAATATTGACTTAACCACACATATTAAGATAATTTCGGGATAGATGGACCAGATGTTTTTAAATTATAATCCGTCTATCTTAGGCCCATATTTTAAGTTGATAGCTCACGTAGCTATTTAATTAAATACAAGACAAGAAAAATCTGTAATGAAATGCACAGACTGTAGATCTTTAGTTTCACTAAACTTGAATGATCTCTTTTGAGCGTAAACTGCTTTTAGTTCGAAATTATACTGCAAGAAATCAAAGATAATATTGTGTATTTATCATTCTGGTTTTTGAATTCGCTACTTTATTAGAGTTTTAAAAACGTCTAAAACAGTTACGAACAACTAACCTATGTGGGGCTCAGCTCTTGCATGACATCACTCTCCATTTAGCAGACTTCTCAATTATCTTAAATGTTATATCGTTTGAATATGCTAAAAGATGGAAATATGCCCACATTTAAAACTACTTTTTCCTCTTAACATGTTAAAGTAAAGCTCATGAATTCAACTGATGTTATATAAAAAGTTCTTAAGCAATGTAACATAATTTGTGTAAACGTAAGATCTTTAAATCTTTAATAGTAAGCGCTAATTTAATTTTTTTATTGTGTGTGTTTCCTAACTTAGTGTTTTCTCAGCACTTTATTTCTTTATATCAACGGTTCATTCCGAAAGCTAAGCGGCTGAATTCATTTAAATGATGTTGTGGTATTTTCAAGTGTAGATTAAGACTAAGTGGTATCTTCTAAAACATTCTAGATTGTGGTTAAAAAAAAAGCATTAATTAATATTTTAAAATTATTATAAACAAATAAAATGTAACTGTGTGTTGATTAATTAATATTTTAAAATTATTATGAACAAAGAAAATGTAACTGTGTGTTGATTAATTAATATTTTAAAATTATTATAAATGAATAAAATGTAAATGTGGGTTTATTAATTAATATTTTGAAATAATTATAAATGAATAAAATGTAACTGTAGGGTTATTAATTAATATTTTAAAATTTTTATGAATGAATTAAATGTGAGCAAGGGATGGGAATACTTTAAATTAGTCGTTGCATTCTAAATTCAGTAACTTTTTTTCTTCAAATTTTATTACATTTTTTATTTTAGTACTGGATTATCACAAGATAAAATATTTTCATTCTTGTTTTTTGATAGAAATTATTTTATCCTGTGATAATCCTGTACTTAAACTGTTAATTAAATATTGGAATAAGATAATTGACCATATTGAGTATACTGTAGGAAGATAGTCCGGGTGGCGGTCAATAAAGTATCAAAGTTGTATAGAAGAAAATTAGTTATTGTTAACCTACGTTTCGGCCCACTTTGCAGGGCTTCGTGAGGACTAACGAATATTATACTTTCTTATATCGGAACGAATACATATTTTCTTATTTTCTCTGTATATTTATTTTAATGTCTCGTCAATTCTTACAATGGTTGTATATTGTAATTAATTGTAATTGTATATTCTTACAATTGTATATTGTTTTCCTTTAAACCTGACGAAGCCCTGCAAAGTGGGGTGAAACGTTGGTTAACAATAAGTAGTTTTTTATACTATTTTGGTACCTTTATTGGCCGTTACCCGGACTATCTTTCTAGAATGTTAATTTAAAAAACAAAAAATTTAAAAATCGACATTTTTTAGGAATAAAAGCCCTCAAATATAAACAATAAAATGCTTTACATGACTTAATGCTCCTAGTTTCTACGTTTCTTTGTTAATCTATTTCTTTTTGTTCCAGGTGAGTCTTTCTTTCTGGCTCCTTTAAATAGTTTCAATTAAAAGGTATGTAGTAATTATTTTATACTTAAATATTTAATCCATACAGTAGTTTATCAATTAGATAAATGAATTCATAATTCATATAAATAAACTGTATAGTGGGACAAAAAAATCTTATTGTCAGCAAATTATCATAATCCTTCATTAAGTATCGCTTTGCACCTAATTTTGTAGTACTTTCTCCTTCAGGATTAGAAACGGTAGTAAAAAGATATGAGTGACATAGTCAACAACCTACTTCTACAATATGAACAAGCAACATGTCAGTAAAATCGTAAAGAATTACGAATAGACTTCTTGATGTTCCCACTACCAGGTGTGTTCTAATAAAAATTAATTCCATAAAGAAGGAAAAAAAATACGAAGAAGAAAAAATTCAATAACGCTTTCTACACAGAAGAGAAGAACCACATTTTTAAAGAGTCATCACATTATGAGATACAGCTAATCCTAAAAAGGATCTAATAAAAAATTTAAACCGTGAAATGTCATAATTTTAATTTATACTTAAAGCTAATTACTAGATTAATAATTTGTATTATTAATAAAAATGCATGACTTTCAATTTTCTATTAGAAATAAATTAGTTTTATTACTTTATATTCATGATAAGAAATTATATATCTATATTTTATTTATTTATTAATATTAGTGTACAAGTAAATTTGATGTTAGTCATACAATGGCAAAATACAATATTTACTTTTAAATGTCATTTGCTTTATCCCTTGTAATGTCTCGGTAAAAATTGACCCATTTTATAACCGCATATATATCCATCTTTTTTCTAGAAAAAAAACGTGAATTGAAAGATCGTTGATTGATTGTTTGTAATAACATATATAAAAGGTCTGGGTTGGGACTCAAATAGTAATTAAACTATTTTTTGTGAGCCAACGTTATGCCCCACTTTACAGGGCTTCACCAGGGCTAAAAAGGATACAAAAAACCAAAATAATGTAACAAAGTAAGAAAAAGTGTGACTAAATAAATATTTCACATATTATGAATCATATTTAGCCACATTTTAGTTTTCTTTTATTTAATGTTACCTATTATCTTAGTGTGTTACAATATTTTGATTGAGCCATGATGAAGCTTTGCAAAGTGAGGCGAAATGTTGGCTTACAACAGTTTAATTACTATATTATTATTAATTCACTGCACCCGGACCTTCTTTCTTTTATGTATCAAAAATGAATTGTGTGCAACTTCTGCAACAGGCATAATTTTTTATTTCAGGCAGAGTTATTAATTTTAACTCTTAATTGTATAATTATGAGAGATAGTTGACCGTGGATGATGAATGAGGAGAAGATGGTTGGGGGTGCGGTCAATGAAAAACACAAATAAGTACGATTAACTTATTTTAATGTGCCAACGTTTCGGCTAGAGTTTCTAGCCTTCTTCAGGGCTAAAAACAGAACAAGATAACAACCACAGTAAGTATAGAAAAATTTTAAAAAAATAAAAAGAAAGTATAAACAGAATAATTTTACAAAATAGAATTAATAAAATGAAGTGATGAGAGAAGCGGGAAATAAAATAAAATGTAATATAAATGAAATAAAATGTATACATAGGTAATTGAAAAAGTGGGCAAAATAACATAATTAAGGAAATGAAATAAAAAAAAAAATAATTAAAAAAAATTAAGTTATACAATGCAAAGAAGTATGAACACATTAGTTATTATTAATTTAAAATTAAAATATGAAAAGAAAATGAAAATTGAGAGGATGAAAATATATGTAACAATAATAGATGATAAATAACAATAAAGAGGCAAAATTATAAGTATAGTGTACAAAACTTGTAACGCGGGTAAGGAAAATGGATAAAAGTGGAGAAAATAAGGGGAAAGAGTAAAATAAAGAAAGGGGAAAGAAAATAAAAACGAACCTGTTAGCTGGAAGATCAAACGTCTAATGGAAAAAAACAGCGCTAATGGCGGTCAAACCCAGAATTAAAAAGCCGTTACAACAATGACTAAGTGTTTTTTATAAAGAAAACGTTACGGGAGGGTGATATATAGTTGTATATAGGGTGGTATATAGTTTTCATTTTAAACATGAAAAAATTTGGGTGGGATAAATTTTTTTTTCCTCTTGAGCTCTTGGACTATCATATTTTTTGCCAATCGATTTTGTTACGCCCACACCCTTGCTTCGTTGAATTTTATATCTCAGACCATGGTTCTATTCTTTTTTTAGGGTTGGTCCGAAATATCTAGCGATCTAGTATCCTAGGACCGAAAATAGAATCGTAGAAAAATTGGCTCTCGGAATGAAATATACAATCCTCCTCTTTTGTGAATATAAATATATGTAAAGTAAACTGGAAGGGACATAGAAGGGACATTGTGATGTATAGACCTCCTAGGCCACACCTCCACTGGAGCTGTCGCTGGACAACGCGGCTCTTAGCGAACTCATTGCCTAGTCCAGTCAACCTTCCATTAGGCCTATAACTTCATCATTTTTTTAGCCCCAATAACAGGGCTAGGAAAGATGATCTGGGATTATAGACGCATAGAACAATGATCTTTTTGTGTCGTAGGAGTTTTGAGTATTATGTTTCTTATAAATTTTATGAGAAGAAGATGGTTGGAGGTACGGTCTGTGAAGAATACAAATAACTATAAATTATTTATTAGGGACTAATTAATGATGTTTGTATATAATTTAATTTCTTGTTCGACACTGGTTTGTTTATGAATTATAATAAAAATATCCTTTTGGTCTTAACATGTTTACTCCTTTATAACTGCAACGTTATCTTATTTATAATATTTCAGCTACAACAAAGTTATTAAAACGTTGCAGCCTACTCTGCCTTTGTCAAAAATATTTCTTATTAAATTATAATTAATTATAATAATAATAATAATTATAATTATGAAATAAAAAAATATATATCTATACCACTACAGTGGTATGAAGTGTCAAGGATGCAGTACTTTGGAAGGAAGTACTCCTGCTAGACCAGCGGTTGAGCAAGGGTGTGATTTCAGCAGAATGACGCTCGACTGCCTGATTTTTATCTAATTCAGAGAACCCATTTCATGAGGCTAGGTGTTCCCCGTAGGAAATTACACTAAAACTACAATCCATATATAAAGATACTAACACAAAAGGTATAGGCATTGTATAAGGAGCTATCCCAAAACAACATAGTAAATATTGTACATTTTATATCAATGCAATAATGTTTAAAGAAAAAAGGAGCCTATATGTAAAACAATTTGTACCTCAAGCAGTCAATCAACGAAAGTAGAATGTTTCAGCTATTTACAATACACCGTGTCACCGAGCTCTCTGGTGAAAGGCGACTCTACTAGTTGTTTCGCTAGGTCATTTCATTTAACTTAACTACGATAGTAACTTTTCTTCTCGCCTTTCAAAAAGCTCACCTGTCTTCGAACGAGAAAATTAGTGGTACATTATTCGAAAACAATTTCTCCCCCGAGAGTTGTGGTAAATGACAGATTTCCCCTTAGCAGTGGGTCACTGGTACGGCGGGCCGGGACTCCCGTCTCGGAATCTGCAGAGTCAGTGCGGAAACTCGGAAAGTAGTAGCGCAAGGTACCTTCTTTCGGGTCGGAGAAATTTATCTCTACTTCCATTCCTATGGGAACAGTTGAGACACCATATGGGTGTTTGAGTGTGGTAGGAAGAATTTATAAAATTTGATAACGAAACAAAAAAAAGTTAAAAAACAAATCAGGAAGTTTTGTAGTAAGTATTTACTTAATTATTGGAAGTTGGTCCGGATGATGGTCAAAAAAGAGACATAAATATCAAGTAAGCTATGTATTACTATCTAACATTACGTCCCACCTTATAGAGTTTCATCATGGGCTAAAAGAGAGATACGAGATACAAACTTTGTAAAATATTTTAGAATATCGTTGATTGGCAATTCGTAGTATGTGAAAAGAAGGCGGTCCATTTTTCCATTATTTTTTTTATATTAATATATTTTCTTTAATAGGATTTTTTTTAATTTTTATTTATTTATTTAATGTAATTTACAACTGTACAAAATAATACAATTAGTAAATATGTTGTATGTTTCATATACACTTGAAAATCTTGGGAAGGAACCACCCATTGGTGGTACTTCAAACAGTAATTTAAATTATATAAATTATCATCTCCTTTTCATGCGCCTTGAAGGATTATCAGGGATTGTTAAGGATGAAAGATTAAGAATTAATGGGTTAGGATGGTTAAGGAGGAAAAGACCCATATCTGTTTTGGGCCAAATCTGCAACGAATGGGATGTTGAGGTCTTTGTGAATGAGTTTATTTGTAACGTGATAAGGAGCATCAAGGATTATACGTAGGATTTTGGATTGTAAGGATTGGATGCGAGAAGAATTTGATGGTTTGGTGGAGCCCCTGAGCTCAATTCCATATGTCCAAATTGGTCTGATTTTTGTAGTGTATACTAATTTTTTGTAGTGAATGGGAAGCTTAGAGCGTTTGTCAAGTAAGTGTTGTAGCAATCGCAATCTTCGAGCAGTTTCTTGTCGTTTCAGTCTTGTGTGTGGATTCCAAGTAAGTCTCTTGTTAAGATGGAGTCCTAAGTATCGAATCTGTTCAACAGGCATTAGTGTTGTATTTAGAAAGGATACTGTAGGACCGGAGGGCAGATGTTTACGACGGAGAGTAAAGGTGATCTGGTGGGTTTGTCTGGATTTATTTTGATTCTCTAGTTTTGACACCATTCTTCAATAGATGTGTGTCTGTAGTATTTGTGATGCATTAGTTTGGTCGTTGTTTACAGACAGTATACATGTGTCATTAGCGTATGTTGTTAGGATTGTGTTAGGATGGATTGGGATGTCAGCTGTATAAACCGTTTAAAGAATGGGACCTAAGAATATCAAGAAGGTTACTACCTTGGGGAACACCGGTGGACTGAGAAAAGAGAGATGAGTAGGCTAGGTTATGATTAACTTTAAAGGTTCTACCAGAGAGGTAGGAGCGGATTATAACGAAATATATTCATAAATCAAAAAAATAAATAAATATGTAGATTTAGAAAAAAGTTAGTTAAAAGAAATAATTCAATGAATAGATAACTTAAAAGTAATAATTTAAGGGAATACATAAGTTAAAACACAAATTGACCGGTCCAAAAACTAGAAACTAGAAAAAAATAAAAATAAAAATGGTCGATGAGCCTTTTTTGGATCATAGTGATTCTGGGGAAAAAAGTCAAATTTGACCAACCCAACGAAATTTTTTTATGAACATTTCCATTTTTTCCTCTTTTATATGTTCATATGACCTTTTGATGATCTCTGTCAAGTTTGCACGCACAGTTAAATTAAAAAAAGGCATATTTCTGTCCAAATTTCACATATTCCAATTGATATTGAGTTACCATGACAACAATTGTTTGTTTTCACTATATAGGCGAGGCTTCAGTTAGTCAAATAAGCATATTCCAAACATACTTCACCCTCAGTAAAAACGCTTCTCAAATCACAGATTCATCAAAAATTATAAAATTGATTAGATATAAAAAGTGTTAATTCTGAGTTATGATTAGAAAATGGTATACTTCATTTTATACAAAATGCGGCCTAATGATGCTGTTTATATACCACCTTCTAGTAAGATTTGATTATCGGACGTTTGCTATGATTATAGGATTATAGTAGCTTTAAATTGTTCATGAAATGCACTGGAATGATGAAAACTTTGGAATGAATGAGAAATTATTTTATTTACTGTAATAAATTATTTATTTATTTGTGAGAAATTATGAAATAAAGTGTTAATTGCTAGATTATTATTAATTTACAATCCTGGATCGCAGGGAATTATTCCTCTAGGATTACCTTCATAGCTCAAGAGCTTCCTTTATGTTGCGGTTTAGTTTCGTATCCTTCTCCAGGCTAATAAAAATCGAAAAAGGAAAATAACCGAGTAATAAAATGGGATTATTTCTCTTTTACATGCATATGCCTTTCATACTTTCTCTTTTTTCCCCAGACGTACTTAAGTACACGCACACTAGAACACGAGCCTTCTACAGGTGACTACTGAGCCGTAAGTGAATACTGGGCAAAATATCACTGCCCGCATCTCCAACCTTCTTATTGGTGTCTTGGCTTTATTATCATCGGTTAATGTTCACGTTTTGTAGTTGTTTTTATTCACTGTAGTTTAATGAATCCCTAGTGCTTTAACTTGATTTAGGTCGGGTCATTAGTAACTAAGTAAAATCTATTGTTCGTATCTACCCGCTATGAGTTACCATGGCAATGTTTGTTTTCACTATATAGGCGAGGCTTCAGTTAGTCAGTAATTAATGTTTTTCCTGTAGGCTAATAATTGGCTATTATTGTGCTCACAACTCGCGCTTAATTTAATCTAACGAGATTTTTTTTTCAAAGCCAATATTTGCAATATATTTGTGTGTTTAATAGAGTCTGTTTTGTTTTTTCTTACCCTCCGATTGAAATAAATAATAATGAAGTACAAAGATGTCAGTTGTGAATACTTTCTTCTTTTACCCATGGGTATTGTAAGGGCTACAGTGAGGTCCACTGTATGTGGAGAGTCGATGGCGCCGAATGCGCATTAATACTATTAATACTGGTGAGCGAGGAGGGTCAGCTTTGCTGGTCAAATAGTCAGTATTTTTTTTTCTGACCTAGAAAAAAAAATTAAGAACAACAAATTAAGTATACACAAAAGAAAGAAATGAATGTATATATGCAGGCAAAATAATACATCTTGTTTTGTCAGTGTGGCATTATAACATAAGGCTGCTGGGTCCCCTGAAGGCGGTGTCGTCGAGGAAGGCATGTGTTGCCTGTATGTGTGTCAGTGTAGTGGGGTTTTGTTTTTATCTGAAACTATGTTACAATTTAAAACAGGCATGTGTGTTTGACATAATAATGAAAAATGTTTATACTTCTAGTTATTAACGTTTGTGCATAGGGTCAATATAAGGCTACAAAACGACGTATAGTTACATAATCGATAATTCACTGTTACAAAAAATTACTTCTTTTTTTATGACTCGCATCCTGGTCATTTCTGACATACGAGGGGAGAGGTAGGGTTATTTATAGGTGACCATCCTATTCTAACCAAGGTGGGGAGTCAAGTTTTTAATTAAGTGGGACTGCTACTTGATGAAAAAAGTTAACGCCCCAGGATTCGAACCGGCCCCGACCGCAGTTCTCAGATTGTTAAGACCTGCGCCTCAACCATCTGAACGGATGGCCCTGCAAAAAAATGACTGAAAAAAAAATGAAGACTGATCTGTTGATTGTTTTGGTGTTTATTAAATTACTGAAATTTGGTAGATGTGAATTTTAGTATACCTTATAATGGGGCGATGGCCCCGAAACGAATACAGATAACGTGATTTTTTTTTAAATAATACAAAATTCCAAAGCATGATTTTTTTACTTCAACTCATTAAATTGCTTACAACTCTTCAAGTCTTTGAACCTTAAATATTATGGTGCATTAGCGCTTAATAGAATGCTATAGCAAATACCTACTTACAAATCGGATGAACAGTTTTAGGCGGAAATATAGATAATGTAGGAAGATGGTTCAGGTAGTGTTATTAAAAGTTGGTTTAAAATATTATAAAAAATATTGCAAAGTCTTTGGATGGATCTTAATAAAATAGGTTACGAATCATCGTGTTCCGATTTTGCATAATTCGTGAAATATTTGTCAAAATAGGATTAACTTCAATTGGAATTATTACCGGACATGAATTTTACTGCAGATAGACGCTGAAAGAAATTTGTTCTTTGACGTCAAAAGTGTAAAATGTGAGTGGATTAGCGATAATCGTTTTATCGAAAGTTATACACGAAATTTAAGTTAATCAAATTTTATTCTTATTAATAAAGTTTTGATTATTGTAATGATTTTATTCATATAAGTAGTAACATGTATGATCAAAGTATGTGAAGAATAATTGTGAAAGATTTCCTCGGGCAAGTCGTTCCCATTTTGTACTCTCATCTTTTGATATTCTTGAAAGGATTGTTGAAAGACGTCAGATACAACTGTAAAAAATCACTGTCACCCAGTTATAGTTGGTATTGGTACAAGTTCTGCCTTTTGATGGGCTATAGTTCACCTACTGGGTGACAATCTGGGAGCAGCGGGTGTCGTCTTTTGTAACATAGGCTCGTGGTATGGGAAAATACTTTTCCATTTTTGCGCCAAGGTGTGGAATGTTCTGATAAAACTTGAATTTATTTTTCACATAAATATTAAAGAAGAAACATTCTCTAAATGTTATTTAACTATTTCCACTGTCGATTCGAACATTACCTACCAGGAATTCGACGCCACATATTCGCGAAAACGTACACCCTCGAATCGTGATATTATATAGTAAAACTTTAGAACCATATAAGACATTGTAATGAAATTTGGTTAATATGCATTTGTGGACATTGAAGAACATATATGTAAACAATAAAAAAAATATATCTTATAATTTTCTTCAGTATAGTAAATTCTGAAGCAATTTCTAGCAGGTTTGTGCATTAAATCTGTCTGTATAAATGACTCTCTGAAAATTGTCTTGAGCTGCTTATATCACGAGGCTTTGATTTATTTTTTTTTATGATTTATTTCATTTTTTTTTTTTTTAAATTACGAAATCACAACACAGTCTTATTACAGTAGAGATCTTTACTATAGGACGCTTCAATACGATATCTGTTCTTGTAAATTTCTTTTCTCAGTTTTCGGTTTTCTTTATTTCCTTATCAAGTTTCCCTATGTACTTGAACCATACTCGTGTGTGTACGTTTGTTCCACTAATCCTACATATTGCACAGTACGTCGTAAAAGCATTTCGTACATTCTCTTTCGACGTAAAACCGGTTGATTTTAGTATCATGCAACTTGATATTTTTATCATATTTTCCTATGTTGTTTGGGCTCCATTTTAATAGACAACTACAGGATAACATACGTTTCTAAAAAAAAAATTGCGGAGGTATAAGTTCACAATCCGTAATCACTAATAAACTTTCATGTCCTTTCAGAAGAAACAACCCTGTCCAAAGGATTAAAAGATCTACTTTTATATCTTAATATAATATATATTTCTATGTGTGTGTGTGTGTTTTGGTTTTTTATCTGTGTCTGGCTGTATAGTATGGAATGCTATAAAATTAAAATATCCGTTTAATTAAGTTATTAAGTATTAGTAATGGATAGTTTTAAAATGGCTATAAAAGTTTATGAATCTATAAAGGGAGTAGTAAATGTCTGAAACAAAATAGTTTTCATCAAATGTAAACATAAAAAAAGAAGACACAGAGTAGGTAATCAAACATTGAAGTACATTCCAATCAGCTAGGACTGAAATGAAACTCACGATTAGCTTCCAATTTTTTACCTGCAGAAAATCGTTTTAATTATCAGTTATATATTCAAAACTAATTGATATTCCTTTAGGGTTCATGATTAACTGATGGTTAAATGATTAAATTCACAATATATTAATTTCTAGTTGTTTGGATAAAATTTTTTATAAAAAATCTAAAAACTAATACTCCTACGAAAATAAATGTCATAAACTTTTTTATATTAAATTTAACTAACTTTAATTTGAGTCCTGGCAGACATCTGTACTTCCTATATTTCTTGAGATATATTTTTCATAAATTAAAATTTTTGTCCGAACCACTAAAAATCATAATTTTGTGAATTTATTTTGTCGAATATCATAAAAACTACTACTCCTACCAAAGTAAACGTCATCAAATACTTTAAAGTAGATTAACCTAGCTTTAATTTGAGTGGTAATGGACGTCTGTACGCAGAATGGTTTTTGAGATAAATTTTTCTTAAAATAAATTCACTAACTACTGATTTTTCAGTGCATTATTAATTAAATGTTAGCATTTTTAAAAACTATTAAAGGGCCCATTTTTTAACAAATTTGCTCTACGTTAAATGATGTTTGATAAGGTTTTATTGTATTGTTGGTTGTTTTAAAGATATTGAGCTTCGGATGAAAAATTAATTTTTTTTTTGCATTTTAAAATAGCCGCCATTTTTGATTCTACCTAGCTATACTTGGCAGACTTATCAATTTTGAATAGTAATTATACATAGTTTTTATTAATGTAATAAAAAATTGGCTTTTTTTTATCTCGGCTCTGGTACTATAACTGAAAATATGACTTTATGAACTCAAAAGAAGAAACAAATTCTTTGTAAAGGAATATCCGTTAGCACTTTGTTTAGCAGATATAAGATATAGAGAAGATACAGAGTATCATTGTTTAGGTTAGAATAAAAAAATTCATGTGTCCAACTACTGTATTAATGAAATGTAAATATTTAAATCTTGTTCAAATAGATTACTTTGAGCACGGCATCATTCTTCCAAAGCAGCTCTGACCGAAAGGCACTGGATAAATGTTATTGTCACTCTCTCCGGATCTTACACTGGATAAAATGTTTTTGTGTTCAATGTAATACTAAACAATAAGATTATGCAAGCCCAGTTATTGTTTACGAAGAAGGAAAATTGAAACTTGGGAAACAATTGGCATATCCAGTGCCGTTCGGCCAGTGCCAGAGATAAGCAATAATTAGCTATAGTTGAAACAAATAGCTAAAATTGGAATGGATACGATATTTATTTATCAATGGTTCATTCATGAATAAGAGTCATGGATACGACAATTTTAGCTATTAGTTTCAACCATAGCAAATTTTTGCTATGAAAGAAATTTGTTGATCCTGTTCTAATACTCAAGGTATCACTTCTTACAACATTTATTTATTATAAATGTTAATTTAAATATAAATAATATTTTCACTTTTTTCACACAATAACGATATAGAAACAAGGAGAAGGGTCCTAATAAGACAGCACTAGTGTAGCATACACAAGAAGAAAGAAAATAATAATTTCAAAAGAAAAATACTTAAGTATATTTATATATCATATATCATCAACTATACAATAAATTTTGAAACAGATACAAAAAATTTGAACCAACTCTATGCGGAGATTTTAAGCAATATTAATTTATGAAAAATATGGGTAAACATTTTACATTACTATTTATACTGGAAGATTATTGATTGACCGTGTGTATAGATAAATGGAATATGGTCCGGGTGCGGTAAAAAAAAAAGAAAAACTCAAATAGTAGATAATTATAATATAAAATAGTATAATTATCTACTATTTGAGTTTTTTTTTTTTTTACCGCACCCGGACCATATTCCATTCATTTACTATTTAAACTTAATTAGCTTTGATGTGAATTTTAATAATATCATAAATTAGAATTTGAACAAAAAATAAAGTTTCAAATAAATAAATTATATGCCTCACCCAAGTGTAAGGAAGCTTAAGAATATTTTTTTTCTAGTTTTGAGGTCCTTAATTCAGTTAGGATACTTAAATGTATAATATATAAACACCCTGAATATTATTTAGTACTTTACTACTTGTTTTCCTATTTTAGGAATTATTAGCCTTCTCTCTTCAATTGCTTTATTTAACTAATTGACATCATAATAGACTTATCAGGTAACAATAGAAAATGAAAAAATATAAAATCAATATAT